>NC_133366.1:9460255-9506315 GCF_049309525.1 Garra rufa | reverse complement strand
GTATAATGCACAAATATATGAATGTGTTCATTTTAATTGAATGCATTAATCATTTGTCTCTTTTTCAGAACGCATATATAGCGACGGCCATCAACAGCACCAACTTCTGCACGTCTGCGCGAGATGCTTTCTTTATTCTAGCTGAAAACGCTCTCCGTGTGGCAGCTATCAACAGTGTCGGGGACTTTGTGCTGTTTTTAGGAAAGGTATTTCTTCACAGATTTGCCACTTCCCTTTATACTGTGGAGAATTCAGTGTTACTTTTGTAAATAATTATATACTATAGTATTTATAGTAATTATTAATATTTTAAATTAGCTTTTATTTTATTTTTTTATGTTATTTCTTTTTTATGTTTCTATAGAGCTTTAACTAAAAATGTAAATATTTTAAGTAATTATTTAAAATATTTATTATTTAAAATATTTTTACTTATTAATATATTTTATTCCAGTTAATTGGCATGGCACATTTTGGAATGTTTTTCTTTTTTTTCCCAATTAAATTTTTTTTTCTACTAATTGTTAATATAATTACTGTTATTATATTGCGGCTTAATTTCAGTCACTTAAAAAATATTTAGGATCTTTTTCATCTCAGGTATCTGTAGTACAAACATTGTGAGATGATTTATGTGGTAAAGAATTATGGTTATTATGTTTTTTGTTATTACTAACCAAAAACATTTAATTTACTTGAAGTAAAATAAACAATAATGGAAATAAAATGAAATATTAAAACTTATATTTGGGCGAGTTGCCAAGGGAGCAAAACTAATAAATAAACATTAATACCAAATAGATGTGTAAAAAAAAAAATAGAAATTGCTAAAATTAAAGTGAAAACAAAATATAAAATTCATTCAAATATTTTAAAAAAGTATAAAGATGTACAGTTGAAGTCAAAAGTTTACATACACCTTGCAAAATATGCAAAATGTTCAGAATAAAGATGTTTACATATAGTCCACAAGAGAAAATAATTGAATTTTTTAAAATGCAGCATCAGTAATAGTTGCATACGAGTCCCTCAGTTGTCCTCAGTGTGAAAAGATGGATTTCAAAACCATACAGTCATTGTTGGAAAGTGTTGAAAAACCAAAGAATTTATTGGACCTGAAGGACATTTCTAAAGAACAGCGGGCAGTTTAACTGACAAACAAGGGACTCATGAACAACTATCACTAAACAAAAAAAAAACAGCTGTGGATCATTCAGGTAACAACACAGTATTAAGAATCAAGTGTATGTAAACTTTTGAAAAAAAAAAAAATGCATTTTGTATGATCTCTATTTTTATTTTTATTTTATTCTGCAAGGTGTATGTAAACTTTTGACTTCAACTGTATTTATTATACTAAAATTATGAAAAAATGTCATTCCAAACGGTCTAACAGTTATTTCTTGTGTCTGCAGGTGTTGATCGTGTCATGTACGGCTTTTGCGGGCGTCCTTTCGCTAAACTATCAGCGTGAATACACCGTTTGGGTGCTGCCACTCATCATTGTGTGTCTCTTTGCTTTCCTGGTGGCTCACTGCTTCCTCTCCATCTTTGAGATCGTAGTAGACGTTCTCTTCCTCTGCTTCGCCATCGACACCAAGTACAACGACGGCAGCCCGGGAAGAGAGTACTACATGGACAAAGCTCTTATGGTGAGAGACTTTCCCATTCATTTTCTCTGACCTCAAGATCAATGAAGAAGTAATTGATATCAGTCTCATGTTGTTCTATAGCACTTTAAATATGTTTTTGGTTTCTCTCTGTGGTCATCCATGTAGGAGTTTGTAGAAAACACCAGGAAAGCCACAGAGCGGTACAACAAAACAGAAGGAGAGAGTAGGGAAATGAAATCTATGGTGAGTTTAAAGGATTAATCTACTTTCAGAATACTCACCCACATGTCATCCAATACGTTCACGTCTTTCTTTCTTCAGTTGAAAATAAATTAAGGTTTTTAAGGAAAACATTCCAGGATTTTTCTCCATATAGTGGGCTTCAATGGGGATCAATGGGTTGAAGGTCCAAATTGCAACTTTAAAAAGAGCTCTACATGATCCCAGCCAAGGAATAAGGGTCTTATCTAGTGAAACGATCGATTATTTTTGAAGAAACGTACAAATGTATATAATTTTTCACCACAAATGCCATGTCTTGCACTAGCGTGACTTCATGTTGGAAAGATCACACATGACGTAGGCAGAAGTTAAAAACATGCAAAGTCAAAACACCCTTTAATCAAAAAGGTAAAACAATGATGTTGTATGATTTTTAAGTTGGAGAAAATGAGATGGAGTTTTTTTGTCCTACCCTACCTTTTTAAACCAAACTACACAGACAAAGAACTAACCACGTGCGACCTTTTTAATGTGACTACATAATGCGTGAAGTCGAGCTTGTGCAAGACAAGCATTTGTGGTTAAAAAGTATTTACATTTTTCTTTTTCTTAGAAAATCACTGATCTTTTGGCTAGATAAGACCCTTATTCCTCATCTAGGATCGTGTAGAGTCCTTTGAAGCTGCATTAAAAACAGCCATTTGAACCTTCAACCCGTTGATGCCCATTGAAGTCCACTATATGCAGAAAAATCCTGGCATGTTTTCCTCAAAAACTGTAATTTTGTTTTCCAACAGATTAAATCTACATTTGTTTTTTTATTTACTCGTATCATTTATATTTCAGACTGGAGGTACACTGGCTTGATGAAGACCAGCGTCGTTTTACATCAGCTGACACTCCAAAAAAGTGCTTTCGAGATGCACAAAAGCTTCTCTTCAGGGATTATAATGCAACAGACATCTGTCATCATGACTACAGGGCATTTGACATCAGAAAAGCTCTAGGAAAGTGAGCTAGGTACATGCACAAAAAAACACAACACAAGCTGGATGTAGATGTCTGCAGTGCTAATATATCTGCTCCTAAATTTTTATCCAAAAAGCTTGTAGGGTTTTCTAAAAACTTTTTCCTTCTGGAGCATCAGTGAGTGTTTGAACCTTCTGTAATAGTTGCATATGAGTGCCTAGTTGTCCTCAGTGTGAAAAGATGAATCTCAAAATCATACAGTCATTGTTGGATGGGGTTCAATTGTTCTTCAGAAACATCCTTTAGGTCCCACAAATTCTTTGGTTTTTCAGGTTTAAACGCTCACTGATGCTTCAGAAGGAAAAACGATGCATTAAAAGCCAGGGGTGTAAACTTTTGAAAAATGTTCTTATTTTGCCTAATAATCATATTTTTTCCAGAAGCTACATAAGATATTTATACTTTTCCCAGAAGACAAAATAAGTTCAATTTACCCTGATCATCCAATTGAAAAAGTTTTAAACCCTGGCTCCTAATGCATTGTTTCCTTCTGAAGCATCAGAGAGCGTTTGAACCTTCTGTAATAGTTGCATATGAGTTCCTCAGCCTGAAAACATGGATCTCAAAATCATGCAGACATTGTTGGAAAGGGTTCAAATACACAAAAATGCTAAATAACCAAAGAATTTGTGGGACCTTAATGACTTTTCTGAAGAACAACAGGCAGTTTAAGACTCATGAACTATCACCCGAAAAAAAAACACATGCATGGAAAGACTTGAGAGGTTGAATATGTGCAAGTTATTTAAAATAAAAATGTAGGAGCATAAATAACATTTTTTAATTTGTACTAGGATAGTAAATTTTATACAGAAGTTATAGACGAGCTATAGCTGCCTTAGTCTTTTAGATATTTTGGTTAAAAAGCATCAACATAAACTCCTGTTTTAGTTATCTAGCTTTTTTTATAGGTGCTTTTATATTTTCTTTTGTAACAAATGTGAAATACACTCCTGTCTGTAGAGACCTATTCTGTTTTTTTTTGTGTAAGCAAAATTATTGGATCCCTTTATCAAGATTGTTCAGAAATATTCTTTGAATGTCTTATTTTATTATTCTACAGTTGTTTCAGCGGAAGTATATATTTTGCTCTCAACGTCTAAATGAACAGCATAGCGATTGTCATTTTCCTCGTGCCATTAAGTTGAAGTGTGTAATTTATACATCACAAACCACGCTAAATGGAATTGCAGTCTGTTTGTTTGAGGAGAACGAGACTGTGATGGCCTGTTTATCCCAGCAATCAACAAATTGTCTGAAAAGTGTTATTTGTGCAATTCCATTTAGTGCTGAAATTACACATTAGCTTCAATCAAGTGCATTTGTGTGTGTGTGTGTGTGTGTGTGTGTGTGTGTGAGTGAAAGGAAAAATATAGTTTTAACTACCATCTTTAAACACTCCATTCAATAAAACCAAAGAGATGTGCAAAATGTTATTGATCCATTACTGCATCTATGTTCATAATGGAGAGTGAGGACTGAATGAATGAATGAAAACACTATATCAAGACACCCAGAACAATTTAGTTTTTACTAAAGGATCTAATGGGCTTACAAAATGAGTTGTAATTTGACTTTTAACAGACTGAATATATATGTGACTGTCCTGTACAGGATCTGTAGTGGATTTAAGAAGGCAGGTGAGTTTTGAGATGTTCTTTAAGTTTGGGTATCGTCGGCTGCTCTTTACGACACAAGTGACAGCGCAGAGGCAGCTTCAGTAGTTCATTAGTGCCTTCTTTCACTGTCACTTTTCCATCATGCTCCAGCATCGCAATGACATCTGTAGAAAAAAAGACAAGCATGAATGCTTTGCCTTATTATACAGGTAAATGCTTGATTCTGTAAACAGCTTGTAGAGGTTTTTTTCCCTTATAATGTATTAAAGGAATAGAAAATCTACTAACACTCAGGCCATCCAATATATAGATAATTTTGTTTCTTCATCAGAACAGATTTAGAGAAATGAAGCATTACGTTACTCACCAGTGGATCCTCTGCAGTGAAAGGGTGCCGTCAGAACGAGAGTCCAAACAGCTAATAAAAACTTCACAATAATTCACAAGTAATCCACACCACTCCAGTCCATCAATTGTGAAGGGAAAAGCTGTGTATTTGAAGAAACAAACTATTGAGTCCATAACACTTCTATCTGTGAAAAGGTCCATCCTCTATTGTCCTCTCACATCAAAATCCACCAACATATTTGTTTAGAACGGCTTTGGCTTCTAAACAGTGCTTGATCTGTGCATATTTCTCTCCTGATTCATGTTTTGTTTCTAATAAACGCAGTTTTTCACTTTACAAGATGGTAATTGATGGACTGGAGTGGTGTGGATTGTTGTGATGTTTTTATCAGCTGTTTGGATTCTCATTCTGACGGCACCCATTCACTGCAGAGGATCCGTTGATGGGCAAATGACGTAATGTTAAATTTCTCCAAATCTGATGAAGAAAAAAAACTAATCTACTGTTGAGGTCAAAAGTTTACACACACATTGCACAATCTGCAAAATGTTGATTATTTTACCAAAATGTATTTATTTAGTACTGACCTGAAAAAAATATTTTACATAAAAGATGTTTACATGTAGTCCACAAGAGAAAATAATAGTTGAATTTATGAAAATGACCCTGTTCAAAGGTTTACATACACTTGATTCTTAATACTGTGATCCACAGCTGTGTTTTATTTATTTAGTGATAGTTGTTTATGAGTCCCTTGTTTGTCCTGAAAAGACAACTGCCCGCTGTTCCTTCAGGTCCCACAAATTCTTTGGGTTTTCAGCATTTTTGTGTATTTGAACCCTTTCTAACAATGACTGTGTGATTTTGAGATCCATCTTTTCACACTGAGGACAACATATGCAACTATTACAGAAGGTTCAAACTCTCACTGATGCTTCAGAGGGAAGAATTCTGCATTAAGAGTGGGGGATGAAAACTTTTTGAATTGGATGATCAGGGTAGATTGAACTTATTTTGTCCTCTGGGAAACATAAGTATCTTATGTAGTTTTCTGAAGGGCAGTACTAAAAAAAAAAAATGATATTTTGGATATTAGGCAAAATAAGCAAATCTTTCAAAAGATTACACCCCTGGCTCTTAATGCTTCGTTTTTCTTTTTTAAGCATCAATGAGTGTTTTAACCTTCTGTAATAGTTACATATGAGTCCCTCAGTTGTCCTCAGTGTGAAAAGATGGATCTCAAAATCATACAGTCCAATTTGTTATTGTTGGATTCGAGGGTTCAAATACACAAAAATGTTGAAAAACCAAATAATTTGTGGGACCTAACGGTAGTTTTAACTGTTCAGGACAAACGAGGGACTCATGAACAACCATCACTAACAAAAAAAACAAAAACAGCTGTGGATCATTCAGGTAACAACACAGTATTAAGAATCAAGCGTATGTAAACTTTTGAACAGGGTCATTTTTACGGGGTCTCTTGTGGACTATCTCAATCTGTAAATGTCTTTTATGTGTATCTTATTGAGGTCACACCTAAATAAAAATTACATGCTTTTTGTACGATCCCTCTGATTTTGTTGAAATAATTACATTTTACAGATTCAGCAAGGTGTATGTAAACTTTTGACCTCAACTGTACATCTCAGATGGCCTAAGGGTGGGGACATTTTTAGGGCGAACTATTCCGTTAATGATTTAAATCGATGTGATGGAGCAAGTTATTAAATTCTAATTAGAAGATTGCAAAGACTAATTTTTTATTTAGAATGAGTGTCTATTTTTGTGTACACCGTACCTTGAGACTCCACGAAATAGTCAGTAGTGAAGGAATTCCAGTGTTTCTTGTTCTTCAAACACGGCGAGTCAAAGTCTTGGCTGATTACATGCAGGTGGACGTGACTGAGAAGAAATATTATGGTTTGTAGAAAGTTAGGACCAGTAACCTGTGCAATACAGCCTCAATTACAAGAAAACAGTCATACTAATGTGCTCTACTGAATAAACATGTCATTTCATGACAAACCCCACCCTCCCCACATCAGCAGCCAATCAGAATGCAGACGTCTGTACCTCATGCTGGGGATGGCATGATATCCCAAACGGAAGCTTAGTTCATGAGCGTCAGGACACTGCTGCACCATCTGATCTCCCACACGCTGCATGTGTTTGAGCAGCTCAACGTGCTCCGAATGCAGAGCCTTCAGACTGGAGATCGAGTCCCATGGTAGTACCAACCAATGGTACCGCGCCTTTGGGTACTTGTCCTTGATTACCACAACCCTATCATCTTTGTACACCTGAAGACAAAAAGATTTTGATTCATTTTCAGCTTTATTACTCCAATCTTCAATGTCACATGATCCTTCAGAAATCAGTCTAATATGATTATTTGCTACATAAGAAATATTATTTATCAATGTTGCAAACAGTTGTGCTATTTTGGAGGAATAAGTGATGTTTTTCAGGATTCCTTGATGACCAGAAAGTTTCACATAACAGCATTTGGAACAGAAATCTTTTGTAACAATGTAAAAGTCTTTATTGTCAGTTTCAGATGTATTGGTTTGAATAGAACTGAACAACTTATACCTGCATTTTAGGATCCTGCATCGACACTTTAAGCCCTTGGCTCCAATGGCCAGCAGATTCCTGGGAAACAAGCATGTTTTCAGTGTTTTAGTCTAAAGTCAAACTTCAAAATGTAGTGAAAAACCTTTAAAGTTTCTCTAAACAGTTTAGAAACTGCTTTATATTTGTGATCCTAAACCACAAAACCAATCTTAAGTAGCACAAGGATTATTTGTAGCTAGAGGTCGACCGATATTGGTTTTTACCGATACCGATAGCTAGGTTGGACCACACTGGCCGATACCGATTAATTAACCGATAGATTTTGAAAATGGATATTGAAGGGCAACTAAAATAGTGCTCTACGATTTAAAAAAATAAATACTAAACCATACTTTGTAAATGAATAAAAATATTAATATTAATTATAAATTGATCATTAAAGTTATTTCATAGTTCATTAATGTTAACAAAATGAACTTCGAAATTTAACAATATATCAGTAAATGTTGAAATTAACACTTTAACAAGGAACAACACTTCTATTCTACAGCTTTCATCAATCTTAGTTGATGTTACAAATGGGCTCATTGTAAAGGGGTGGGAATCTTTAAATTTTAACATTTTTTTATTATATAAGCAGGCTACTTTTTAAAACAATTACTTATTTAAAATTAGTGTTCTTTAAGTGTCGGCAAGTTTACAGAAATAGTTATTGTTTTTTTCTTTTTCGTTTGATTATTACTGATGAGATCAGACAGTGGCTGCTTTAACAGGCTGCATTCAAACGAATGCAGATCTATTTCGATGTATCAGATATTTTGTCCTGCTCTGAAAACATAACTGACTGTGTGTACATCAGTTTCGTATAAAAGTATTTGAAAATCCAAGTGCATTTAACCGCATCTGCAATCAAGCTTTTTAGGACGAACAAACACAAAAAGCAATTGAAAGTCTGTCAGTGCATCTACTGCATTACAAACGGCAGAAATGAAGGCACATGTAAAGTCAAAAACTGCGATTGATAGCTCACACGGTCAAACAATACACACTTATTAGCTCACTGTGGAAATTCTGTGCAATGAAGCCAGCCGCGTTTCTGGCGCGCACGCGTGCCATATGCGGGAAAAACACACGCTCATTGAAGAGAGGATTGAGATGCGTCTGAGAATCTATTTTTCACCCACCCTTAATGAAACCGAACAAAAGTGCAGCGCTGTGTTGCGCGGACAACTTGCAGGTATCACACACACACAGGACGCGTTGTATAGTTCAAGCATAAATCTAAAACAGTTTATTTAATCACCAAACGGGCAAATGTTTACTTCAAGAATGATCAAAAAGCGGCAAAGGTTAGTTTAAACATGAAACGGAAAGAGAAAGTGCGATCTATATTGCAGCCATTTCAGAAACAATTTCTTTTCTGTTTTACATTTATGTTTAAATATGATTTGTTTTTGTTTTGTTTCAGTTTAATATGTTAATTACGAAAGAAGTTTGTGTAATTTGTAAATGTCATAAAGGACGTGGTATGAATTGGACGGCAATACGCCAGGAGAATTGGAGAGGGTCAGACACAATTTTTGACCACTTCGTACGTTTTTATTTGTGGAAAATCCCTTCTTTAACGAATTTCGTTTTGTATTATTTTTATCTTAATTTTTAATAGATATTTTTGTTGATCAGTTATTAAAATCAAATAGGAACAGGAAAATGGCATTGTGAAATAAAGTGCGTAACAAGATGCAAACTCACCATGCTTCAACGGCCTGAAGAAAAGGCTAAAACATAAATTATAGCTCTATATTAAGCATACAGACTTAATTAGAGCTACAGAAATACAAATAGTTTGCTTAAATGCACAATACTTAATTTTCCAGCCCAGGGTCAAGTCTTTATGAACGATGTGGGACAGATGTGTAATGTAAAACTAAGGCGCGCTGTGACTGATTTTGTCGGCTGAATGAACACAGTTTGCTTTCTCTTTAAATCTGCAACTTTGCTGGCTAAAAATATGAACAGCTGGATATAAATCAATACAAATATATGGTAACAATCCTGGCATTAAACATTGGTCTGGGGCTTAACCTCTCATACTCTATGACAGCGGAGCGTGAGCCGCTTCAGCAAAGAATGCAACCCGGAAAAACCATCGGCATGGATTTTTGCCGATAACCGATAGTTCGGCCAATCAACTATCGGTGCCGATTAATCGGCAAAACCGATACATCGGTCGACCTCTATTTGTAGCACTAGCCAAAAATACACTGTATGGGTCAAAATTATCGATTTCATTAGGATATTAAGTAAAGATCATGTTCCATGAAGATATTTTGTAAATTTCCTACCGTAAATATATCGAAACCTAATTTTAGATTAGTAATATGCATTGCTAAGAACTTCATTTGGACAACTTTAAAGGCGATTTTCTCAATATTTAGATTTTTTTGAACCCTCAGATTTCAGATTTTTTCAAATAGTTGTATCTCCAAAAGTTGTATCAGCCAAATATTGTCCTAACAAACTATGTGCCAATATAAAGCTTATTTATTAAGCTTTTAGATTATGTATAAATCTCAATTTCAATACTCGATTTTTTTTTTTTTGTAGTCCAGGATCACATTTAATAATGGGTAAAAATATCCTAGTCCTTATTTACAAATATAAACCATCACATATTTGAATTGTATTGCAAATTATTGAAATTTCTGACATACAGAGGCAAATGGAACTCACTGATTTATCTGATCCAGATGGTGTCTTTTTTGGTGGAGGTGAATCATCTGACATTCTGTGATGGTCTGTATGGGATGTTGATGTTTTGTTTGCAGGGCTTTTGATCTTCTCTCCGTTCCCTTCAGAGCTCATCTGATGGGCTCTTTTTGCAGGTTTGCTCAAGTCTGTGGCAGATCTGGGTGTGGATGTGTCCTCAGTGAACTTCACTGTGTAAGGATACTGCTGATTGACCATGTAAAGTCTCTGGCCTGGCTTTATGGTCACCTGATTGTAGAGGTGGGCGACATGTGGTTTGTAGGAAGTTAAGACCAGTAACCTGTGCAATACACCCTCAATTACAAGAGAACAGGACATCGGTGGATATTATGTTTGCCAGATGCTGAATGATACATGAATTATGTTTTTTGTTTTTCAAAGCAATGATAAATATTGAGATAAAGTATATGAGATACTGTCAAAAAAGCTGTGTTTGCTAATTTGATGACACTTTACCTGATTGCCTTTGCCCACAACCACATTGTCCACATTTGTAGGATTCACACCCAGCTGTTAAAAAACAAACAAGCAGCTTAAATATGCATTATTGCACTACCAGTCAAAAGTTTTTGATTTTTAATATTTTTTAAAGTCTCTTCTGCTCAACAAGCCTGCATTAATCTGATCCAAAATACAGCAAAAACAGTATAATTTGTATTTAAAATAACTGTTTTCTATTTGAATATATATATATATATATATATATATATATATATATATATATATATATATATATTTAAAGGTTATTTATTTCTGTGATTTGAAAGTTGAATTTTTAGCATTATTACTCCAGTCTTCGGTGTCACACGATCCTTCAGAAATCATTATAATATTCTAATTTGCTGCTTAAAAAACATGTACTATTATGATGATGTTGAAAACAGCCAAGTAAAATTTTTTCAGGTTTCTTGAGTGATGAGTAAAAAATTCAGAAGAACAGCATTTATGTGAAATAGAAATCTTTTGTAACATTATAAATATCTTTATTATCACTTTTGATCAATTTAAAGCATCCTTGCTAAATAAAAGTATTCCTATAATTTCTTCCCCCCCAAAGAATTTAATGGTAATTTATGAATGCTAGAGTGTATAATGTTACAAAAGCTTTTTATTTCAGATAAATGCTGGTCTTTGGATCCTTCTATTCATCAAAGAATCCTGAGAATTTAAATATTGATAATTATGGACACTGAAGACTAGAGTAATGATGCTGAAAATGTAGCTTTGATCACAGAAATAAATTAGATTTTAAAATATATTCAAACAGAAAGCAGTTATTTTAAATAGTAAAAATATTTCAACATTTTAATGTGTTTCTGTACTTCAGATCAAACAAATACAGGCTTAGTGAGCAGAAGAGACTTATTTAAAAAAATCTTACTGTTCATAAACCTTTGACTGGTAGTTTATATTTTATAGATTTGTTTTCTCTAATATTCTATTATAATATCTATTACACACTGTTATACTATTTCATTAAATATTTATTATCATATTCCTAGCATACCTGTTTAACAGTGATAAATCCTCTGTTGCAATCAGCTCTCAATTCAACTGCAAGAAAAAAAAACATATTAGTTGTAGTACATCTAATAAAGCCTGAATCTCTCATTGACTCATATGAAATATTATCTCTACCTTGGTCTCTTGAGCACTTTTTGTCTTTTATCTTAGTTTCAGGTCCTCGACCCAGAGTCACGGATTGTTGGTGATGAAGTTGAATGGGTTTATGTGCTTCATCTTCACTTATTAGTAAACACACAGGCATCTCCCTGAAAACATAGAAACATATGAGCTGTTTTTTTTTTTCGTGAAATACGCAAGATACTGTGTCTAAAGTGCGTCTTATATATTCTTCACTAATCACTTACCTTGTTGGTGTAATAAATCTACAGCAGCAAGTGCAGTTGAAAACAAAACACTGGGAACTCAACAGTGCAGCACATGACGACGTACAATCTTCTTCATGGACGTCAACTAACAAACAAAAAAAGTGTGTACTGACACCTACCGGTCGAATAAAGCGCTATGACCTCACTAGTACAGTACAACCCAAAAAATGTAATATTATGTTATTATATGTGACCCTGGACCACAAAACCAGTCATAAGGTTAAATTTTATAAAACTGAGATGTATACATCATATGAAAGCTCAATAAATAAGCTTTCTATTGTTATATGGTTTGTTAGGATAGGACAATATTTGACCGAGAGACATCTATTTGAAAATCATGAATCTGAGGGTGCAAAAAAATCAAAATACTGAGAAAATCACCTTTAAAGTTGTCCAAATTAGGTTCTTAACAATGCACATTACAAATCAAAAATTACATTTTGATATATTTACAGTAGGAATTTTACAAAAAATCTTCATGGAACATGATCTTTACTTAATTTCCTAAGGATTTTGGGCAAAAAAAAAAAGAAAAAAAAAAATCTTTTTTTAAAAAATTTTTACCCATGCAATGTATTTTTGGCTATTGTCACAAATATACCCCAGCGACTTAAGACTGGTTTTGTGGTCCAGGGTCACATATAGTATAAAGTGTCTTATAGTTTTTTGCGTGCCATTTTACATTCAGTAAAAAAAAGATAATTACTCAGATAATTATGCTTTTATTTTAAAGAGTATTTATTCATGTTCAGTTCATTCACAGGCGTAGTTCACTTTCAGAACAAGAATTTACAGATCATTTACTCACCCCCTTGTCATCCAAGATGTTCATGTCTTTCTTTCTTTAGTCATAAAGAAATGGTGTTTTTTTGAGGAAAACATTTCAGGATTTCTCTCCATATAGTGGACTTCTATGGTGCCCCAAGTTTGAACTTCCAAAATGCAGTTTAAATGCAACTTCAAAGGGGTCTAAATGATCCCAGCCGAGGAAGAAGGGTCTTATCAAGCGAAACAATGGGTTATTTTCTAAAAAACGTTTACAACTTATATATTTCTTAATCTCAAACGCTAGTTTTGCCGAGCTAGACAGGACGAGCATTTGAGGTTAAAAAGTATATACATTTTTTTTTTTTTAAATAACCCATCGTTTTGCTAGATATGACCCTTCTTTCCTCGGCTGTTATCATTTAGAGCCATTTGAAGCTGCATTTTGGAAGTTCAAACTCGGGGGCACCATAGAAGTCCATTATATGGAGAGAATTCCTGAAATGTTTTCCTCAAAAAACACCATTTCCTTACGACTGAAGAAAGAAAGACATGAACATCTTGGATGACAAGGGGGTGAGAACATTATCTGTAAATTTTTGTTCTGAAAGTGAACTACTCCTTTAACGTTACTTATTTGTTCATAAATTTGCATTACATTTACAGTGGGCAAGTAAAACGATATATTCTTTAAAAGATTGTTTTAACTGTACAGCTGTTACTAAATTAATGCACTTAATTTGAATCTCAGGAACATCTTTACCAATTGTATTATTGTTATGTGATTTTGGGACTTAATGTATAAATGGTTAGTTACAAAGAACATAATAGGCAAGCAGCTTTTGAATATAACATGATCAAGTTTGAAGCTTTTATCAATAACAGACTATTTGTAGAATAATGCAGATTATAGGTGTGTTTTATTTACACAAATGTAGGTTTGTAAAGGTTGATCCAGGTTTTGTGACATTAAAAAAATATCTGAAAATTGTATTAAATCAGCTGACAAAACTCCTCTCAAATTCTCAAATTTATATGCTGATTAATATTATAACATTATATGTTGATTAAGCTCGTTAAACTTTAGCTTTTATTTATTTTGCTTATTTGTCAGCAATTATTTTGGTTTTATTTAACTGTTTATATTTATTTATTTATTTATTTTCTCTTTTAGTGTACACTACCAGTCAAAAGTTTTTGAACAGAACGATTTTAAATGTTTTTTTTAAAGAAGTCTCTTCTGCTCACCTATTGTGAAATATTTTTACTATTTAAAATAACTGCCTTCTATTTGAATATATTTTAAAATGTAATTTATTCCTGTGATCAAAGCTGATTTTTTAGCATCATTCGTCTTCAGTGTCACATGATCCTTCAGAAATCATTCTAATAGTCTGATTTGCTGCTTTTATTTATTTTATTATTATAATAATATTTAAAGTTAAGTACAAGAGTTGAGTACATTTTTTAGGATTATTTGATGAATAGAAAAGTCCAAATATCAGCACTGATCTCAAATAAAAAGCTTTTGTAACATTATACACTACCATTCAAAAGCTTGGAGTCAGTATCTTTTTTTGGCTGAAAGAAATTCTTGAAATGAATACTTTTGCAAGTCTGCTTTAAATTGATCAAAAGTGATGATAAAGACATTTATAAGAAATCTTTTTAAAAAAAATCTACTCGGCTGTTTAAAACATAATAATAATACTAAAAATGATTTTTGTGAGCAGCAAATCAGAATATTAGAATGATTTCTAAAGGATCATGACACTGAAGACTGTAATAATGATGCTGAAAATTAGCTTTGGAATCACAGGAATGAATTACATTTTAAAATATATTAAAATAGAAAATTAATAAATAGTAAATAAAGTTTAAAACTTAACTGTTTTTTGCTGTACTCAAATAAAAGCATGCTTGGTGAGCAGAAGGGACTTAAAAATATTAAAGATCTTACTGTTCAAAAACGTTTGACTGGTTGTGTATGTCAATTAAACTCCTCCTATATTTAGATTAATTTGTAAGCAATTATTTTGTTGATAGTGAGGTTTAAAAAAACATGCAAAAAACAATGCACCGATCTGCCAGGTTGCGTGACAACCTAAACAGCCTACAATTAGATAATGAACTAAATTACTCGGAAGAACTGTTTATTCCGGTTATTATGAATAATACATGCAGGCTAGATGATTATTGAACAATTGTGCAGGCCTATTTCTATCATATTACTTCTGCAACCGTTTTACAAAAGCAATAAACCACTCAAAGCCATGCATGACGGTGATTTTACAACAAATCAACTTCTTGTAAAATCTCTGTAGCTTCTTTTGATTTATAATTTAATCATATTTACCTCTTTTAAACTCTAAAACAAATCCCATTTGATCTAAAATGTCGTTAACCACTAAGTCTAATAATTTCTGCACATGTCCTGATCAGAATCAAGACCGTATTCGTATTGTGTGGAAGAGGAAAGATGCAATAATGTGACTTTTATGCGAGTTGTGTGGAGTAAGTCACTCCTGTGATCTCATGTCACTGACTTCCTTCTTCAGAGGGGATCATTGAGAGATCAGGTAAGAGCTGGCCAGCACCCACAACACACTTTAAATCATTTAAACATTGGGGATTTCACATTAGCATGGGTTGTCATGTCGCTTCGAGTTATTTCCCTGAGGTTTCATCTGATGTTATGCACGAATTGACGGCATTTCTGTCATTATACACAGCTTGAAGGTTAGCACAAGCTAGTTAGCTTCAGTTTAACACACATTTCCCCGTACGCTGACACTATTCAAGGGACTTTAGAGGATGAAAGTGTGTTTGAGAGGCTTATAGTTGATTTGTCATCACGTAAGTGTTTTATTTTCAGATTTATTGGCGTTTTTGAGTTTTCGCGTTGATGTCTCGCGATAGCGCGTCAGTTTTATTAGCCGTTAGCTGAATTAGCCGTCAAAGTCATTAGGTTTATGCACTTGCGTATGAGCAAACTATGCTTTTAATTAAACATTAAGAGTGTTTATAGTCTAGCTCATGTCGGTTTAATCAAACCTAGTCGTTTTAACGTCGTTTACACTCGTAGTTGTGTGTGAATGACTCCCACATACAGGCCTCGTTTATCTAAACAAAGTTTAAAATAGCCCAAGATGTGTTTGTTTTCGTTTATTACGGCCATAAACGCTGCTGACTATGGAGTTTTGTTTTAATTCGTGTTTGTAGATGGGTTCACAGAGTGACACGTAGGCGAAACGAGCCCATTGACATGATATCCTCTGGCACAATATAACACGTTTCATCCTTAATATGGAAGATTTAGGCTGTGTTTCAAAACCTAGTTTGCTGTCAACCTAAACACAGCCCACAAAATGCAGTCTAGGTGGGGAACAACACAACTTGGGTGTGTATGTACACATTCGCACAAGAGAAAGTCTTGTCCATCAAGGTGTGAATCACATATGCACACAGGAATAGGTGTCAAGCAAGTCGTTTAACCCTTTTGTGTTCAAACAGACCCCCGTCAGACACTGTGAAGCCACGGGCTGTCGTGATGTCGGAGCCCAAAGCGCCCACCCCGGCCCCTGGGGACACCTATAAAGGCTGGCTCTTCAAATGGACTAATTACATCAAGGGATACCAAAGGCGATGGTTCGTCCTGAGCAATGGCTTGCTGTCTTACTACAGGTGAGTTTGTGTCATTGTGCTGTTGTTTATCGAGCTGTCAGGACAAAAAAGTTATCATCTATCGCTTCTGCCAGACAACAGGTCTCCCGGTGGTTGATGGGAATGTCTGATGTCCTAATGAACCCTTTGTGATGCTGTCAAGTGTTCTTTGGCCTTTCACCAATATCTGATAAGGTGCAAAGAGACAGATAGTGAAATAACTTGATATTCTTGGTATGGCGAACATCACTTTTGCCTTGACTCAATGCAAACCCCTCAAACTTATGCATTTAGCTCTTAAACATGCCGAAATTTACAATTTTATGTCCATAGAAAGTACATCAAATGTAAGTAAAGTGTCTACTTTTAAAGTATCAAATAACTTTTTGGAGAATAAAATGTCAAAATGTGGTTGAAATAATGTTACATTGTCATTCAGTGTAACAATATTTCTGTAAAGATTCAAACAGCATGCTTATTCTGACTTGTGCATATTAAAATGTATAAAAGAAAACCGAAGCAATGAGTAAAACATTCTTACTGACAAATCGGCAAAAACTTGGATAGTGGCGAATTCTATGCTAATTAGTATTTGGGGTGAAAGTAATTCATCTTTTAATATGTCATAAATTGATTTTTGTTGTAAATATGCCTGACAAGGTTATTACACTGAATGACATTTTAGTGGGTGACTTAAAAAAAAAAAAAATATGATATTTATTTTTTGCTCAGAAAAACAAAAATGCAATTAAATTAAACAGAAAACTTTTAAATATTATTTTGGAAAAACAACAATTTAAAGCAGTATCACACTTATTGTTTTTATGCTTAACCCCTTTTTCGTCTTTGACCCACATATAAACTTTCACATGTTGTTTTTGCTTTATTGACGATGCCTCAAATATCACTGGACAAGTTGTAGTTCATATACTATTACAATTTTTATTGATATTTTAAAATGAACTTTTGTTTTTATACTTCACGTTTTTTTTTTTAATTTAGAATTTGTTTTAATTTTTTTTTTTTTAGGTTTAGAGCTGCAAAGCGATTAGTCACAATTAATCGATTAAAAATAAAAGTTTTTGTTTGCATACTAAATAGGTGTGTTCACTGTGTATATTTATATATGTGTGTGTGTGTATATATGTATATATTTTTTAAAAACTTGTACACTTGTAAATAATTTATATTATATTTAAATATAAATATTTTACAAATCTAACATATTTTTCTTAATATCAGCACTCACACACAAAGTATGCGAACAAACTTTTATTTTGAATTGATTAATCGCTACTAATCGTATTGCAGCTCTATTTAGGTTTAAGTTTATTTTAGGATTAGTTTTTATTCATTTAATTTTCAATTAGTAACTTAAATGCTTCAACTTTAGTCTAATATTTATATTTTATGTTTTATTTTCAGCAAAAACCGTTTTAATTGTTTTAGTTATCGATAATAATTCTAGGACGGACGAATGTAAACAGGCGAAAAAACTCAACACCTTCTGGTTTTCGTCGCTCTGTAAGATGATGCCATTTTACGTAATTAGATTTGAGTCGGTGTTGATCTGGTGGTGAAGCCACATTCATCTCATTGGGCTCTGTCAATTATTAATACTGCGTGTGAGGGCGTGCAAGAGCGCCTGCGTGTGTGTCTGTTTGCTCGTGCGATCTTCACTGTTTGCTCAACAGTTTGAGATGAGAGGATAACACATTCTTTAAAATCCACCCTTGTCATCTGATGTTTAAATATTCAATAAAACGCCAAGGTCCAACACCTCAACTGTTGGCTAGTGAGAGTATGCGCTTTGCTTATTGTAGTTGTTTCATGAATACGGAAATGAAATGTAAACATCTTTAAAAAATAGATCTGTTTTGCATATTTTGTATTTAGCAGGGATGCAAATTGACCAAAGGTGTCAGTAAAGACATTTATAATGCTGTTCTTTTGAACATTCTATCAATCAGAGATTCCTACCAAAAAAGGAATCACTAAATCCACAAAAGTAGGCAGCAGCACAATTGTTTTCAACTTTGCTTAATAATCAGAAATGTTTCTTGAACAGCAAATTAAAATCATATTAGAATGATTTTGAATATTTTCAATATTTCACAATACTGTTTTTACTGTAGTTTTGATCAAATAAATGCAGCCTTGGCGAGAATAAGAGACTTTAAAAAAAAAATTTATTAATCTTACTAATGGCAAATTTAGACTTGTGCATGTGAATAAAAAGCATGAAATGATGATCAAATTTAGCTTTGCAATCATTTTTAATGTAGTAACTGCTAATAAATCACAAATGTAACTACATACATACACTACCACACAAAAGTTTTTGGACAGTAAGATTTGTAATGTTTTTTTTCTGCTCACCAAGCCTGCATTTATTTGATTCAAAGTACAGCAAAAACAGTACAAGTTTGAAATATTTTTGCTATTGAAAATAACTGTTTTTTATTTGAATATATTTTAAAATGTAATTTATTCCTGTGATTTCAAAGCTGATTTTTAGCATCATTACTCCAGTCACACGATCCTTCAGAAATCATTCTAATATTTTGATTTGCTGCTTAAAAAAATATTTATTATTATTATGTTGAAAACAGCTGAGTAGAATTTTTTTCAGGTTTCTTTGATGAATATAAAGTTCAGAAGAACAGTATTTATCTGAAATTGTTACATTATATAAGCAAATCAGCATATTACAATGATTTCTGAAGGATTGTGGGACACTGAAGACTGGAGTAATGAATGCTGAAAATGTAGCTTTGATCACAGGAATAAATTACATTTTAAAAATATATTCAAATAGAAAGCAATTATTTTAAATAGTATATGTGACCCTGGACCACAAAACCAATCTTAAGTGGCACAGGTATATATCTCAGACAAACATTGTCCTATTTTAACAATAGGAAAGCTTATATATCAATGGAAAGCTTATTTACTCAGCTTTCAGCTGATGTAAAAATCTCAATTTCGACAAATTTACAATTATGACTGGTTTTGTGGTCCAGGGTCACATATTTAAATATTACTGCTTTAGCTGTACTTTGGATTAGGGTTGGGTCGATAGACGATGCCATCGTCCATCGCCGATGGCCCATAGACATCTCGATGCTGAGCCGGCATCGCAATCCTCCGCCCCACCCCTGCCGCAGCAGCAACCCGCTCGCGAAAAACACACACTTAATCACACTATATAGCCAGATGAAATGCATGCTTTCAATTTCCGCATCTTTACTTAGTTTATTATTATTATGAGGAAATAATAACAAGGAAGTTGTTAGCGATCACAATACAAATTACAGTGAACTCCAAACGAATTACATAAACTAGTTCGTTTACATTAATAAATGAGGCATACAAAAACAGCAGAAAAAAAAATCTAAATAATTTTAATTAAATTAGATTAAATAAACTACACCAAATATGCCTTTTTCATGGTTTTACCATAACGAACCGAGCTTGGAACAAAAAAACAAGAGAATATTTTTTTTCCATCGAAGTGCGATGGAAAATGCGATTGAGCACTTCCTATGTTGATCTGCCTCCTTAGGATGAATCACTTGTTGTATTCCCAATTGTAAGTCGCTTTGGATAAAAGCGTCGGCTAAATGAATAAATGTAAAAATGTAAAAAAAAATGTAAACATACAATACAAAGCCTATACATTATAAATAACAGTCTATCATTCAGATACATTGGGAATATGGAAACACTTGGATTTGTGCCGAATTAGAGGTACGTGAGCCCAACGCCTGCTATTTTTAGTTTCGCTTTGTTTTGGTTTCTTACCTTAATATATTTTGTTTCATTCCTGTTCTGTTCTGAATACCGTTATATTTAAATGATTCGTTTTGGAGTCAGGGTAACTAACTTATAGCTATGTTTATAGTGTTTATAATGTTAATACATAATAATATTTCGCTTGATTTGGTATTATTTCTGATATTACACTTTCTCTCTAAACATTCCGCTGCTCATTAAATGCGTTTGGAGAGAGTGGGTTAAGCAGTAAGCAATCAATGAGAGCAATTTTGGACTTAAAGCTGACTGGTCGAAAATATGTTAAGGACCAACACACATCCTCCAAATACATCTACATAAACCCGCGCTTGCTATGTCTTGTATGCATGCACGCACTAATGCACTAATGTCACGATCTAATGCACTTGTTAATGCCGGATCTTTAAAAATCCAGCTCAAATTAAGCACTGGTGGAAACGGTAGGCTATAATTAATTAATTCGTTATGAATTAATTATTTAACAACAACCATCCCACACTCCCGCCCCCCGCGGACGATGCCATCGTCCATCGCGATGTTTCACGTTAGACATCGTACGATGCCAAATTGGTCGACATCGCCCAACCCTACTTTGGATCAAATAAATGCAGGCTTGGTGAGCAGAAGAGACCTCTTTAAAAAAGCATTAAAAATCTTACTGTCTCAACTTTTGAATGGTAGTGTAAATATTATTACATAGAAAATATTTTATTAAATATTCATCATGGAACCTGTTGCATATGCAACTTTTGAAAAATGAATTTGTTGAAACTGAGGTATCAGTAAAACGGTGCTTAAACCCAGCATTTGTCATAAAATATAAAATATTTGCACAAAATGTAGTGGAAATGCTTTTTCTAACATCAGGCTGTGATTTCTATAGTGAATATACAGTTTTTTATCTGCTAGAAATTGTTTTTTTGTGATTGCAATGTCTATGAAATAATTTTCAACAATCCATATCGGTTAATCATAATCAACAAGAAAAGTCATGGAAATGCATGAGTCAAACAGTGTGGCAAGCCTTACAGTGTAAATAGAAGACACAAGTGCACATCGTGATTGGCTGAGTGAGTTTGGGTCACGTGACGGTCTTAACAGGTCATCTCTGTTTAGGAGGATCACACGCTTGACTTAAGGCTTTATTTCAGCACTTCCTCTGGCCCTGCTGGCTCTCTCATTGCGTGTGTGAAAGATTCATCAGGAAATGTAGAGGGCGAGTAGGAGATTTCACAGGTTCATGGGTTACAGGCTCAGGACTGTTGTGGCTCTGTGAAATCGCCTGGCATCGGTTTTGTGCCATGTCGTAGCCCGTCCGAACTTGTACTGCCTCATTTTTTCCTGCCGGGTATAAAAAATCGTGGAACTGGTGATTCATCAGTGTTGGCAAATTACACTTAGAGATGGAAACTTTATTTGTATTTGATATGTTTGGTACTGTTTACATATGAACTACTCGGTTTTTAACTGCTCAATTTTGTGTTGTTTTACTATTATTTACACTACCAGTCAAAAGTTTTTGGGCAGTAAGATTTTTAAAAGAATTTTTTTTTGCTCACCAAGCATGTATTTATTTGATCCAAAGTACAGGAAAAACAGTAAATTTTAGATTTTTTTTTACTTTTTAAAATAACTGTTTTCTATTTAAATATATTTTAAAATTTAATTTATTCCTGTGATCAAAGCTACATTTTCAGCGTCATTACACCAGTCTTTAGTGTCACATGATCCTTCAGAAATTATTCTAATATGCTGTTTGTTGCAGCAAAGATCAGGATTGATCTAAAATAAAAAGCTTTTTTTAACATTATACACTATACCATTCAAAAGGTTGGAGTCAGTATAATTATTTTATTTATTTATTTATTTTTTGGGAAAGTAATTATTGAAATGAATACTTTTATTTAGCAAGACTGCTTTAAAATGATCAAAAGTGATCATAAGGACATTTATAATGGTACAAAAGATTCCTATTTCCGATAAAGAATTGCTGTTCTTCTGAACTTTCTATTTATCAAAGAAACCTGAAAAAAAATCTACTCAGCAACATGAACATCATTATAATACTGTTTTTTTTTTTTTTTTTAGAAGCAAATCACGATATTAGAATGATTTCTGAAGGATAATGTGACTGGAGTAATGATGCTTAAAATTTAAATATATTCAAATAGAAACATTATTTTAAATAGTAAAACATATTTCCAAATTTGACTGTTTTTGCAAAATAAATGCAGGATTGTTGAGCAAAAGAGATTTCTTTAAAACAAGAAAAATCTTACTGTTCAAAAACTTTTGACTGGTAGTGTATATACTATTATAGTATTTTTTAGTTCTTTATATTAGCTTTTATTATTATATTTTCAGTTTCAAATTTAGTTTTAGTCATTTTGTTATGTGCTTTATTCATTTTTATTAGTTTTAGCTTTTCTTTTAGATTTAGTAAATTTAGTAATTCAGCTTATTTTTTTAGTTTTTTAGCAAAAAATAATTTGGTTTTAGTTAAAAATAAAAACACTGCTTGATACAAACTATAAGTGCGGAGGTTAAGCATGTATTTTAGCCACAAGTCATATTTCAGTTTTCAGAAAGTTTGTGAATGTTTTTTTCCTTATACACTCTCCAATAACTTGCCTCTTTATGAATGTAAATTGAGTTTATTGAATATCTTGCAATAAACCGTTAATATATTGCACTTTGAATTTGCAGTTGAAGTTTTACAGCCCGTAGCTTTATATCGTTTACAGTTTTTTGTCAATTGGTTCATTCATCTTGGAGCAGGTTCTTTTGATTCATAGAGATGTTTATTGAGGTAAATATTTTTCTGAATATCTGCTAAGATCGTAAACATGAGGCTGATTTTCAATCTGATACCAGATACTATGATAGCAGCCGTAAGGTGTCGTATCTTCTGTCACATAAATGCTCAAGAGTGAAAGAAACTCTAGCTGACGGCATTTCTCGAATGCTTGCCTTTCAGTGCTAATTCATGAATATTGCATCAGACGCTGAAAAACAGCTGTCGTGGGTCTTTTGCTTACATTTTTACTCTCAGAGTTTAAACAGAGCCTCATGAATGCGCATGTAGCCTCACAGAACCAGTCTTTGACTGTCATTATGAAATCTGAAACACATTGCATCACCAGTTTGGATGGCCTAACTGAAAAAACTTCTTAGAATCTAAAAAAGGATATAACGATGACTAAATAGTGTTTTATCTCAAACACACCATCTTATCTCCATCACTTCTGCTCTTCCAGGACCCAGGCGGAGATGGGTCACACATGTCGGGGTACCATAAACCTGGCCACGGCTAATATCGCGGTGGAGGACTCATGCAATTTTGTCATCTCCAATGGGGGCACGCAGACGTATCACCTGAAGGCCAGCTCAGAGGTGGAGCGGCAGCGGTGGATCACAGCACTGGAGCTGGCCAAAGCCAAAGCTTTCCGCATGCAGGCTGAGTCGGGTTAGTCGGAAAGGAAACCACATTTTTAAATAGCACAGAAATGCACACTTTGGGGTTTCTGTTTGACAGTTTTCATACTTCTTTTTCTGCAGATGACTCTGGGGATGACTCCACTCCTCCTGCGGCAGGACAGGGCGCAGGCTCGCGCAACTCCGAGGTGCAGTCCACCCTCCGGACGCTGGGCAGCAAGGTGGAGGATCTGAGCACCTGCAACGACCTCATCGCCAAACACGGCTCTGCACTTCAACGGTCAGTCTATCAGTTTAGATACACTTGACTAAATTGGCTCTCATGGCATTAATAACCTTTGCCTGAAATGTATTTATTATATGTGACCCTGGAACACAAAACCAGTCTTAACCTGTTTATAGCAGTAGCCAAAAATACATTGTACGGGTCAAAATTTTTCTTTCATGCCAAAAATCATTAGGGTACTAAGAAAGGTTTATGTTCCATGAATATATTTTGTAAATTTCCTACTGTAAAAATATCAAAACTTAATATTGATTAATGATATGCATAGCTAAGAACTTCATTTGGACAACTTTAAAAGCAATTTTCTCAATATTTTGATTTATTTGCACCCTCAGATACCAGACTTTCAAATAGTTGTATTTCTGCCAAATATTGTCCTATCCTAACAAACCGTACATATTCAATTATAAAAATAATTAACCCTTATGACTGGTTTTGTGGTCCAGGGTCATAATTATATGATTTATATTATATAAATATATTATTATTATTTATTTTTTATTTATTTATTTTTTTACAATTTTATTTGTGTCATAATTTATTTTAAATGTATTTTTGTATTATTTTAATGTTTATATATTATTTACAAATTATTATATCTTTAATAAAATAATTATATTTATATATCATATGTTTTCACTTCATTAATTTTAGTTTTAATAATTTTGTTGTTCTTTTCTTTTTTATTTTTTATTTCTATTTAGCTATTTATTTTTATAATATGAATATATATTTACAACTATTATTGTCACAATTTATCAGTGTATTTTTGTATTATTTTAGTATTAATTTAATGTTTATTTATTTACAAATTATTATTATACTATTTATATCTATAATTAAAATAATTATATTTATATATTATTTATT
The DNA here is from genome assembly GCF_049309525.1 of Garra rufa. NCBI lineage: Eukaryota > Metazoa > Chordata > Actinopteri > Cypriniformes > Cyprinidae > Garra > Garra rufa. The sequence goes on along the minus strand of NC_133366.1, from coordinate 9,481,428 downwards.
AAGTTTCAGTAGTTTTGTTCTTTTGTCATTTTTATTCTTATTTCTATTTAGCTATTTATTGTATTTTTATATAATATACATTATATAAATAGTATATGAACATATATATATATATATATATATATATATATATATTTTTTTTTTACAATTATTATGTGTCACAATTTATCTTTGTATTGTATTACTTTTGTATTAATGTTTGTATTTACAAATTATTATTATTATACTATTTATATCTATAATTAAAAAATTTTATTTATTAAATAATTATATTGTTTTCGCTTTTGTTATTTTTTCACTTTATTAATTTTTAATTTTAAAAATTTCTGTTTACCTATTTTATTTCAGGTATAATTTTAGTATTTCTAGTTTATTTTCTTGTTAATTATAATCATTTCTAGTGTTTTTAGTTAATTTCTAGTTTTTACATTATTTTTCCTCTAATATTTATATTTTATTTTTATTTTAGCATAATTTCAGTTAACGATAAGTTCAGTTAAATTGATTTTTTGTTAGATATGTTAATGTTACTAATTCTATCTATCTACACACACACACACAGTTTAGTTTTTAAGGCATTACTGTTAGTCTTAAATGTGGAAAATAGTAGAATTCAAGAAAAATTTGGTGTGCCTCAAACCTTTGGTTTTCCACTCAGATTCTGCTCATATAAAGTTGTTTCTTATGCTTTCCTTTAGGTCCTTGTCTGAGTTGGAGGGAGTTCGGCTGGGAGGAGAGACGAGTGAGAAGATTCGACAGGTGACGGAGCGAGCCACTCTCTTCCGCATCACCTCCAACGCCATGATCAACGTAAGACCACCAAGCAGTACATATGCTTTAGGGAAAAAAGAAGTTCACTGTCTCATTCACTTGTGGTTGTTTGTTTTAGACATGGAAACCCCTGTTAAACGTATTCTTAACGATTCTCTAACAATCTGATACTCAGGCTTGCCGGGACTTCCTGGCGTTGGCTCAGGCTCACAGTAAGCGCTGGCAAAAAGCCCTGCAGGCCGAGAGAGAGCAGAGAGTGCGACTGGAGGAGACACTGGAGCAACTTGCCAAACAACACAACCATCTGGAGAGAGCCTTCAGAGGAGCGACCGTACTGCCTCCATCCCAGAGCAACCCTGCCATAGACAGCAAAGGTATAGTACGGCACAAAAAGAATGGGTGCCAAAAAATTATATATCTACTAATATATAAGTAGCACAGGTATATTTGTAGCAATAGCCAACAATACATTGTATGGGTTAAAATTATCGATTTTTCTTTTATACCAAAAATCATTAAGATATTAAATATAGATTATGTTCCATGAAGATATTTTGTACATTTTCTACCGTAAATATATCAAAACTTAATTTTTGATTAGTAATATGCATTGTTAAGAACTTTGTTTGGACAACTTTAAAGGTGATTTTCTCAATATTTAGGTTTTTTTTCCGTCAGATTCCAGATTTTTTAATAGTTGTATCTCAGCCAAATGTTGTCCTATCCTGACAAACATACATCAATATTTAGTTGTTTTTTTTTCAGATTTCAGATTTTTTAATAGTTGTATCTCAGCCAAATGTTGTTCTATACTAACAAACATCAATGGAAAGCTTGTTTATTCAGCTTTCAGACGATGTATAAATCTAAATTTCTTTAAATCTAAATTATTTAAAAAAAAATGTTTTGGTGACGCAAATCAATAGAGAAACTAAATCAATAAAAAATAAAGATTTTTCAATCAGTTAAAATTCAATGAAATATAAGGTTTGAACTGATTCAAAATACTGCTTTTCAGTATTTAAAGTCTTTCTTATTTTTAAAATCCCCAGCAAATTCCTTGTGAATATTAACATTTCACCCAGAAATCTTGGGAACTCTTTTAAAACTCTTGCTATACATTTGGATACGACATGCTAATGTCCTGTATAAATTTTATTTGTCCCGTAGGCCCCGTTCCAGGAAAGGGCGACGCCAGTGATGAGGACGAGGAGAATGAATTCTTCGACGCGTGTGAGGACGTTCAGGAGTTTATCACTGTACCAGCAGACCCCAAATATCACAGGTCTGAATGTGCTGCCTCGCTCCTGTCGTTTGCTCACATCCCACTCTGTTCCTAAACTCTTTTCTCATATGAGTGTTACTGGACCTAAGTGTGTGTCCTCTGCCTTCCCTTCCCTTCCTCCTCTTTGTCTCTTACTCTCTGGCTCTCTCATACGTCCTTTGCATTTCTCTCAGGAGATCCGGCAGCAATGTCAGCGGAATCAGTAGCGAGCTGGGAATGGACGACGGGACGACATCGGTAAGGTGTTATGTTCTTAGTGTTCATGTTCACTGGCAGAATAATTATGATTTTTAATTTTTTGAATAAAGAAATGTCTTAAGCTTACCAAGGTACATTTATTTGATCAAAAATACAGTAAAATCTGCATATTAGAATGATTAATGTAATGTAGAGTAATGATGCTGAATATTCCGCTTTGCATCACAGGAATAAATTACATTTTAAAATATATTCAAACAGAAAACAGTTCTTTTAATCTGTAAAAATATTTAACAATTTTACTGTTATTTACTATATTTTTTTATCAAACAAATGCAGCCTTGGAAACCTCTTAAGAAACCTTTTAAGCTCACCAAAGCTCATTTATCTGACCAAAAATACAGTAAAATCAGCATATTAGAATGAAGGATCATATGGCATCGAGGACTGGCGAGATGATGCTAAAACTCAGCTTTGCATCACAGGAATAAATTACATTTTAAAATATATTCAAACAGAAAACAGTTCTATTCATTTGTGAAAAATATTTAACAGTTTTACTGTTATTTACTGTATTTTTTTGTTCAACAAATGCAGCCTTGGAAACCTTCTAAGAAACCTCTTAAGCTCACCAAGGCTCTTTTGTTTGACCAAAAATACAGTTATCAGCATATTAGAATGATTTCTGAAGGATCATGTGACACTGAGGACTGGAGAAATGATGCTGAAAATTCAGCTTTGAATCACAGGAATAAATTATATTTTAAAATATATTCAAATAGATGACAGTTGTTATAAATTGTAATAATATTTCACAATTTGATGAAAAAAATGCAGCCTTGTTAAGCATAAGACACGACTTTGAAAAACATTAAAAATCATAATTATTCCAAACTTTTGGCCACCATTGAGCCAAAATTGATTCCATGTGATGTCTATTTATCAAAAAACCTATACTGATGATTAAAGTTCATGTTTTTTTTATCTTTCACAGCTAGACGAGCAGTCTCTGGCATCCAATCCCGAATCTCCTCAGTCCCAGGAAGTAGTGCCTGTGAAAAAGAGGCGGACCCGAATCCCAGATAAACCAAATTACTCTCTCAATCTGTGGAGCATCATGAAGAACTGTATTGGAAAAGAACTCTCCAAAATTCCTATGCCTGTACGTCTATCCATATCTTTACACTAATGCAAAGCAGCCCTGATTCATTGCATTTGCTTTCAACTCTTCCTTTCTTTTCACAGGTGAACTTCAACGAACCCCTGTCCATGCTGCAGCGTCTCTCCGAGGATCTGGAGTACTACGAGCTGCTGGACCGGGGTGCCAAGTGCCAGAGCTCTCTGGAGCAGATGTGCTACGTGGCAGCTTTCACCGTTTCCTCTTACTCCACTACAGTTCTCCGCACGGGCAAACCTTTCAACCCTCTTCTGGGAGAGACATTTGAACTGGACCGTTTCCAGGAAAGCGGCTACAGGTCCCTCTGCGAGCAGGTGAGCCTTTGTTTATCCTGAGAATAGAGGAAGAGCTGAATTCTGTTAGATATTAATCTGTTCTTCTTCCCGTATCTGACTTTAGGTAAGCCATCACCCTCCGGCTGCGGCCCATCATGCGATCTCCGAGCGAGGCTGGACCCTGAGACAGGAGATCGCCCTGGCAAGCAAGTTCAGGGGAAAATATCTCTCCATCATGCCCCTGGGTAACCATTTATCTTATTTTGGACCTTATCGCTGTGTTATCACCAAGTTTTAAAATAACATAAATAATAGCAGCTTTAATTTAACAGGGAAGAGTTTTCTCGTGAGTTCCTTTTATTAAAAGCAAGCATATTATAAAACAGGAAGTGTAATGCAAAAAAATCAATTAGAAACACAATGTGGAGTGAAATAAAAAAAAGTCGGCAACACTTTACAATAAGATTCATTAGTTAACATTAGTTAACATGAACTAAGAATGAACAATACTACATCATTTATTATTCTGAGCTAATGTTAATTTCAGTATTTACTAATGCATTATTAAAATTACAAGCTGTGTTTGTTAACATTTAGTTAATGCACTGTGAACTAACAAGAACTTATAATGAACGACTGTATTTTTTTATAAACTAACTTTAACAAAAATTAATAAATAGTGTAACTAATGTATTGTTCATTGTTTGTTCATGTTAATCAATACATGAACTAATGTTAACAATTGAAACCTTATTGTAAAGTGTTACCAAAAAGTTAACACCTAATCACTTTAACTATGAACATGTTCCACAAACATTTGGTAACTGTAGAGTGTCACAATACTGTTGGTCTTTATTTTTAACAGTAGAAATTTCAACAGCAACAGCTGTTTTTCAGTTTTTCATTTAAAAGCTGAACTGACTTGAAATGTTTTGCCTGAGGAAAAGCGAAAAGCATGATTTGATCTTTTATTTAATGCAACAACATTTTAAATGTTTTAATTGCGATTTAAATATCTAAATACCTTTTTGATATGCCAATTTAAATTGTACTATACAGGGTTGCCGAAACTTTTTTTTTTTTTTAAATTGATAAGTTAATAATTAATTACACTGTCGTTCAAAAGTTTGGGATCAGTAAGATTTTATTCATTTTATTTTTAAGTCTAAGAAGTTTTTAAGAAATATTATGAAATATTATTGCAATTTAAAATAACAGTTTTCTATTTTAATATAGTTTAAAATTGATTTTATTACTGTGATGCAAAGCTGAATTTTTAGCATCATTACTCAGTGTCACATGATATTTCAGAAATCATTCTAATATGCTGATTTATTATCAATGTTTTTTTTTTGAACCTGTACATTTTTTTTTTCAGGATTCTTTGAATAAAAAGTGAAAAGATTTCTATCACATTTTATTAATGTAACACATCCTTGCTGAATATAAGTATTCATTTCTTGCTTTCAAACAAAGAAAGAAAGAAAACATTTACTGACCTCAAACTCTGAATGGTAGTGTATATTGTTCAAAAAGATTTCTATTTTAAATAAATGCTGTTCTTTTTAATCTTTTATTCATCAAAGAATCCTGAAAAAGTATCACATGTTCCTAAGAAATTAAGCAACTGTTTCCAACATTGATAAGTTAGCACAGAATGATTTCTGAAGGATCATGTGACACTGAAGACTGTAGTATTGATGCTGAAAATTCAGCTTTGCATCACAAGAATAAATTCTATTTTGTATATTTAAACAGTATTTTCTATTTAAGTATATTAAAACAGAAAACCACTATTTTAAATTGCAATATTTTTTTTACTGTTTTCTGTATTTTTAATTAAATAAATGCAGTCTTGATGAGCAGAAAATACTTCTATAAAAACATTTTAAAAATCATACTGATGCCAAACTTAAAATTTAAAATAAAATGTATAAATTATTTGAAACTAAAAATGTTCAAAATGAAACAAAAAAAAATTGTTATATATTAAATACAAATGAATATTTTTTGTTTTTCTACATATCTATTAACCAACACTGGTTATTTCAAGTAAATATTTCAAGTCAAAAGATTCAGCTGTCAAAAAATTGGAATTCCTCAATGTGTTAGTATATTCTGTTCATATGAAAAGTGGATATTTAAATGTCTTATGCTGACATTTATGTCTTTAAGCAAGAGTTTGCACACTCATTTTGAATGGCTTGTTTGTCTCTTCAGGTTCTATTCATTGCATCTTTGAGAAGAGCAACAATCACTACACCTGGAAGAAAGTCACAACCACAGTGCACAATATCATTGTAGGGAAACTCTGGATAGATCAGGTCAGAACACACTCTACATATTTAGACATATATATTTATATTATCAGCCTCGGTCTGTCTGCCGGGCTGATTTGTGTCTTTGTCTGATGGACTTGTCTTGTCTAATTTCTCTTTAAATTATTTTGTAAATGTTATGTAAATGTGTTTATTTAATCTCAGCAGTTTTTAGTACATCTTATTTGCTTAGGTCATTTAAATTATATTATTTATATCGCATCCTTATTACCCAATAGGGGCTTTCACACCAGAGGAACCTTTTCATAATTCCTAGAACTATTGGCAGAAGTTCCCGGTTTTTGGCATTTTCGCACCACAGGAACTAGAAACAGTTTTAGTTCTAGGAACTGCGTTTAGGGGAACTAAATTAACTTCTACTTCAGAGGGAGAGTCAAAAACTGTTCTATAGGAACTACCAGTAACATAAGTGTATGCTGATTGGTCAAATGCATTTGTAACACCGCCAACCTTGCATTTTTCAAAAAGCTGTGTAAAAATATTTACAAATATTAAAAAACAACGATAGCTTCTATGATATGTAACACTGCAAGTTGTCATATAAGATTTAGTCAGATTTTCTTGCTCTTTAAATCGTACAAATTGTGAAAACTCACCACCAAACACCAATGACTTGTACATGCACTACATGGACAAAATTATTGGGACACCCCCTTCTTTAGAACAGAAAAAGCCACTTCCAAAACTCTGGCAACAAATATGGAAACATAATTGTTTTTCCATCTCATTTGCAAAAGTTTTGGATTTGTCTAAAATGACTGTATCCATATGGACAAGTCATTGGTGTTTGGTGATTTTGGTGAGCTTGGTGAGTTTCTGGCTTAAGATCTGCATTTAAAGTCACACCAGAGGTGTTTAGCTGGCTTCATGCAGACCAGCTAAGTTCTTCCACACTGGCTGAATTAATAATTTCTGTTTGAACCTTGCCTTGTACTCAGAGGCATTGTCATGTAAGAATAAGAAAAGGGTCCTGTCCAAACTGTTGCTATAAAATAGAAACACACAATTCCCTAGAATATCATTATATGCTTAAATATTAAGATTTGTACTCATGGAAATTACTAAAGTAGTCAAACCTGCTCATTAGAAGGGGGTGTCCAAATACTTTATACTAGTATTTAAAAGATCTACACCTTTTTTTTTTTTCCCAGAAGACCTATCGCATATCTATTGCATATCGCCATGTGACCACGATAATATGGAGACAGTTTTGCTTTTGCAATACCATGATATTGATAATACCGTTACCAGTGTTGTGGAAAGTTACTTTTAAAAGTAATGCATTACAATGTTGAGTTACTCCCTTAAAAAAAGTAACTAATTACGTTACTTAGTTACTTTTTATGGAAAGTAATGCGTTTTGTTACTTTAGCTTTTTGGTTATATTTTTAAGTTATATTTTTGGCAAATGTAAAAGCCTTTTTACACCAAATGCTTTAGTCTTAGAGAAAAGTAAATTCACGTCTGTACAGTAGACCGCAGAAGAAAAAACTCTTCAGCAACAAGAAAAGGAAAACAAATGTTAGAATATCTTGAATAATTTTTGCTTATTAGTATGGATGAATTGGATCATCGAAGTTCGGCAGCAAAGACATCGGTTAATAAAGTGGGATTAAATACATAAAGGATATTTGTATTATTTAACATATTATTGCAGGTTTGCGTTGAATTTCACAGTTTTTATTCATTTTGAGGAATACTGTATCTGTTTTTTTTAGTATGTGAGATGAATTAATGCATGTTCACATTTATTCTAGAACTAAAGTAACATCTTACTCACAATTTCTCTCAACACAGGGACAGGAGAGCTTTTAATCAATAAATGTGGGGAGAAAGTAACCGGTGTTACTTATTTGAACAAGTAACTCAGATATTTTCTTGTCAATTAAAAAGTAATGCGTTACTTTACTAGTTACTTGGAAAAAGTAATATTATTACGTAACTTGCGTTACTTGTCCGTTACATCCCTACTAAATTGCAAAACCTTTTGTGTGCCATTAAATTTAATTCATAAGCTCAACTGTGTGTCTCTCTCTTTCTTTGAATTCAGTCGGGAGAAATAGACGTTGTGAATCACAGAACAGGCGACCGCTGTCATCTCAAATTCGCCCCGTACAGCTACTTCTCCCGAGACGTGGCCAGAAAGGTGAGTCAGCAGCTGTTCCACTGACTTCTTTCTCCCAGAATGCAGACGTGTCCATTTTTTCCTCTTTCATTCGTCACCCTCTGTAGCTTTTCATGTTCTTTTTGTCTGTTCTGTAATTTATGTCTGCTTTCGCTTCCTTCTTGTGCAACGCCTCTCTCTGTAAGGTCACGGGGGTGGTGACGGATAAAGATGGGAAAGCGCACTATGTTCTGTCTGGAACGTGGGACGAGAAGATGGAATGCTCTCGTGTGATGCAGAGCAGCAGAGGGGGAGAGAACGGCGCAGACGGACGACAGAAAACCGTCTATCAGACGCTCAAAGCCAAAGAGCTGTGGAGGAAGACTCCGCTGCCGTAAGATATTCCCTGACAATGTGCCATTCAAGGAATATTTCCCAAGTTAAGCTCAATCAAAAAAAGTGTTACAATGAATGTGAATTGGTCCAAATCTGTAAAAGTTTAAATACTCACAGTTTTAATTGTACAGCCACAAGATGTGAGCACTTTGAGTTTTAATATAATCTTAGGAAAATAAAATCTGTGTAAAGTTCTGTCTAAAACCCTAAAACGATTGTAAAAATGATGATTTAAACAGATTTATTGATGAAATAATACATACGTTTTCCAATCTGAAAAGTATGACCAGCTTCTGATATCTTCCCTCAAATTATTAATAAGAACCACTCATAAATATGTTTTGAGGTCTCCTTTTATTTTTGTGCCTCGATAAAAGCTTGAAATTAAGAAAAGACTTAAATATTAATAGTGAAATTTTACTGTTGTTCTGCCAAATTAATAATAAAATTATTGTTATTATTAAATACAGTTATATAAATATTATTGTAAGTTATATTTCTCATATTTTGAAAAATAAAATTTAAAATTAAAAACTGTTTAAAAACAAGAGTTTGTATGATGATTTTATACTCAGGTTTTAAGATTTAGCAAGTTATATTTTTTACAATTAAATATTAAAATTAAAATGAACAACAATTTTAAAACAATTAAAGTTTTTTTTTACTCACATTTTATCATTGTTGTTATTATTATTAAATACACCTTTTTACATTACGGTACTATTATTGCAAATTATATTTCTTTTATTTTTCTTTTATTTATTTTTTTTACAATTGCATATTGAAAAACAAATAAAAATAATAAAAATAAGATATTGTTTCATGCCCAAATTTTTATTATTATTATTAAATACAGCTTTTTTTTGACAGGTGAGTAGTATTATTATAACTTAAGTTATATTTCTTTTATTTTTTATAATTATGTATTTAAAAAAAAAAATAATTAAAAACACAAACAATTTTAAAACATTTGAAAATAAAAATATTTTTTTCAATAAAGTATTATTATTACAAACAATACAAAAAAAAAAACAATTTTAAAACAATTAAAAATAAAATATATTGAATGATGATGATTATTTTACACCCAAATTTTATTATTATTATTATTATTAAATTGTTTTTAACAGTGCAGTAGTAGTATTTCAAGTAGTATTTTTTAGATTTACAATTAAAATGAAAATAAAAAAAACTATTTTAAAACAATGAAAAAATAAAATATTTTGAATGACAATGATATTATTATTTTATACTTAAGAATAAAAATATAAAAGTATAAAAAGTTTTATAAAAAAGTCCAAAAAAAGTGTATTTTTGTGGTTATCAACATTATACCACAAATGCTGTCAGTCTAAGTTGTATTAAACTGGGAATATTCCTTTAAATACTGGAGATTAATTAGAATACATGACCAGACCTTCGAGGAAAGTTACAAAGCCATTGCGATTTACCTAATTAACATTCATAAGTAACTGGAGCAGTGTCTTAGTATTTAGTGTATGTTCTCTGGCACATTACAGTATGTGTGGTGCTCAAGTCTGAAATCCAGATGGAATTTCTCAATCTCTCCCTAATTTCCTGCCCTCTCTCTCTCTGTGCTATGTAGGGAAGGCGCTGAAAACATGTACTACTTCTCGACCCTGGCGTTGACATTGAATGAGTTGGAGGACAGCGTTGCTCCCACGGATAGCAGGAGGCGGCCGGACCAGCGTCTGATGGAACAGGGCCGCTGGGAGGAGGCCAACGCTGAGAAACAAAGACTGGAGGAAAAGCAGCGTACCGCTCGACGAGAGAGGGAGCGAGAGGCCAACCGCGCCGCCACCCCTTCGGAAGAGGGTAAGGAGCCAGCAGATGGGGGTAAAGTGTATTTTTATTTGTTATTCTACTCGTCTCTCTTCGTTTCTTCCGCCTTCTCGGCGTCTCTCGTTTACTTCCGTGTGTCTGTCTCTCTCTGTCCTTCCCTCAAGCTCTCATTGAGGACTCCATATCTGACTCGCCTCTAAAAAGCAAGTACTCCTGTTCTACTTTCTTTTTCTTGTCTCTTTTTAATTGTCATCTTCTACGTTTTCTCCCATCTCACACACACAAACACACATGCAGACACTGTAATATTGCTTATTTGCATGACATTAAAGGAATAGTTCACCTAAAAATGAATATTTTGTCATTTTCTTCCAAATCTGTATGACTTCTCTTGCATGGATCTGTTCCTTATAATAAGTGGAGAGAACTAAAAAATAGTTGTAAAGGACAGCTTCAAACAGTTCTATTTGAATTTTCCTAATATATAATTATAGTTCTTTTATTTTTTTAATTGATGTATATATTTATTTATTTATTTATTTTTTTTATTGACTGTATTTTCTATTTTAGTAAGTGTGCTTTAATTAAAAAAATATTTCTTTTTAGTTATTTTTAGTCATTTTAGTATTTATAATTAAAATGCTTTTTTACGGTAGTATTATTGCAAGTTATATTTTTTAGATTAGTTTTATAAGTGATATAATTCAATTTAATTAAAATTCAAATTAAAAATAAAAGATTTAGTAGGATGATATTATGATGAATGTTAGTAAGTGTGGTTTTTAAGTTTCATTTTTTTATTTTTAAGTTTCTGTATTTTTTTTGTTTTGTTAGTTTTTTATGACAATCTTTTTCCTTCAGTTATTTTTAGTTTAAGTAATTTTAGTACTTAACTGAAAAATTGGAATTAAATACAGATTGTTCCACAGTACAGTAGTATTATTGCAAGTTATATATATATATATATATATATATATAATTTTTTTTTTTTTTAATAATGAATAATTATATAATTAATTATGATCTAATAATTAAGTAAAAACAACAATTTTTAAACAATTAAAACAAAAGATTTTGAATTTTTGTTGTCTGTTTTTGTTGGTTTTATTATTTTTGTAATATGTCTACTTTTTTCCTTTAGTTATTTTTAGTTTTAGTATTTTAATACTTAACTAAAAACTATAATTAAATACAGCTTTTTTTTACAGTACAGTAGTATTATTGCAAGTTGTATGTTGTAGATTTTTTATTATTATTAATTAAATAATTAAATTACTAGTTTGTGCCTATTTACCTTTTCTTTAGTTATTTTTGGTAATTTTAGTACTTAATTAAAACATTTTATTAAATACAGCTTTTTTACAGTACAGTAGTATTATTGAAGTAATATTTCTTTAATTGTTTTTTATAATTAATAATAATAAATTAGTTTATGTATCTTTTTTTCCTTTAGTTATTTTTAGTTTCAGTAATTTTGGTACTTACCTAAAATATTACAATTACTTACAGCTTTTTTTTTTACACTACAGTAGTATTATTAAAGTAATATTTCTTTAATTGTTTTTTTTATAATGAATAATTATAGAATTAAATAGAATTAAATTAAATTTAAATTAAATACAAACAATTTTGAAACAATTATAAATAAAGGAATTTCAATGACTATATTGATGAATTTTAGTATGTGTGGTTTTTAAATTTATTTTTTATTTTTAAGTTTCAGTTCAAATGTATGTAATTTTGTTGTGCTTTTGTAGGTTTTATAAGTTCTATTTCTATTTTTTTTTTCTTTCAGTTATTTTTAATTTTAGTAATTTTAGTACTTAAATTATTTAAAAAAAAATTTTGCCTTGACAACTAACTGTAATGTAAGTTTTTATGCTTTTTTTTTTATTTTAATTAATGTACAGTCGTGACCAAAAGTTTTGAGAATTACATAAATATTGGAAATTGGAAAAGTTGCTGCTGAAGTTTTTATAATAGCAATTTGCATATACTCCAGAATGTTATGAAGAGTGATCAGATGAATTGCATAGTCCTTCTTTGCCATGAAAATGAACTTAATCCCGATAAAAACTTTCCACTGCATTGTTAAGAAGGCTTCAGGGCGTCCAAGAAAGTCCAGCAAGCGCCAGCATCATCTCCTAAAGAGGCCAACACTGCAAATACTGACTCTTTGCATAAATGTCATGTAATTGTCAATAAAAGCCTTTGAAACGTATGAAGTGCTTGTAATTATATTTCAGTACATCACAGAAACAACTGAAACAAAGATCTAAAAGCAGTTGAGCATCAAACTTTGTGAAAACTAATATTTGTGTCATTCTCAAAACTTTTGGCCACGACTGTACACTTTTTATATAGCTTTAAATAATGCTAATAAAATTGGCTCTAAAATGATAAGCAAGTACCTTAAAAGTCGTAGTACACCAGTTTTATAATACTTCGGTCATTTTTTTCTTCAAAAACTGACTGTTTATGATCTATGCAAGAATAGTCATATTTAGTTTTGGAAGGACAAAAGGGTGAGTAAATGATGACAAGATCTTTATTTTGTGGTGAACTGTCCATTAATATCCAGGATCACTTTCCCCACCTCCATTATGCCATTCACTCATTGTATTCTTTCTTTTTTGTCTTAATTTGCATCCCCCTTTTTAATTTTTGGCTGCTCGTCTCTCAACTCTGATCAGCTGAAGAAGTCGAGATTGCCAGTGAGCCTTCTGAGACCACTTACAAAAGCAAGTACCATCCCATCCCTCTCTCCTAATCACTCTTGTGTCTTACATTTATCATCCAATCACCTTCACTTTCCATCTGTCTGTCCCTCCCTCCATCAGCTGACACAGACGAAACTTCCTCCGATCTTTCATTATCAAGCAAGTAGCAGAATCAACACTATCGCTGCGTAGAGTAGTTTAGTCACTTGATTTGATTGCTTAGAGTTCAGTTTCATCCCTGCAGGTTTCTTTTCTGATTGTATTTTGCTTCATTCACTTCAGAGTCCATATGAACTCTATCCTAGATCACATTTTTGAGGAGATTCAGGTGTAAAAACACTGTTCAATAGAAACAAGCAGCTCATCAGACTCAGTTCTCATTCTTATTTTTAATTCTTTCTTGCATCGTGCGTATTTGTGATCGTGGACCACAAAACCAGTTGAGTACATTTTTTGAAAATTGAAATTTATTCATAATCTGAAAGCTGAATAAATAAGCTTTCCATTGATTAAATGGTTTATAATACGATATTTGGCTGAGATGCATCTCAATTTTTTTTCTTTTGGTTAGCTTTTAGTCATTTTAGTACTTAATTAAAAAAATAGAATTGAATTAAAAACAGTTTTTTTTATAGTACAGTAGTATTGCAAGTTATATTTCTTAGATTTGTTTTATAGTTAAAATTATATAATAACATAAAATTCAATTTAAAAGTAAAAGATTTTATATGATGATATTGTAAATGTTAGTTAGTATGGTTTTTAATTACATTTTTTTTTTTCAGTTTAAGTTTCAGTTTATTTTTTCCTTTAGTTATTTATAGTTTTAATAATTTCAGTTTCTGAAACTTAAAAATAAGGAATCTGAGGTTGCAAAACAAATCTAAATATTGAGAAAATCGCCTTTGAAGTTCTCCAAATTAAGTCCTTAGCAATGCATGTAACTAATCAAAAATTAAGTTTTTATATATTAAAGTTAGGAACTTTACTAAATATCTTCATGGATCATGATCTTCACTTAATATCCAAATTAATTTTGGCTTTAAAGATAAATGAATCATTTTGACCTATACGATGTATTTTTGTCTATTGCTACAAGTTTACCAGTGCTATTTAAGACTGGTTTTGTGGTCCAGGGTCACATTTAAGTGTAAGCATTTTAAATCAGATGCCTGTGCGTGTATTTTACTTCCACTAGTGGGCAGTGTGAATGCATAATCTGCAGAAGTATAGAGGGTATCATATACAGAGACTGCAGTCAGTGTTGAAGTCCATTTCCCTGTGAATCTTTCATTTCTTCAGTCCACTCCTCCTGTGCATGCTAACATCTCTCTCACTCCTCTTTGCCTGCATCCCTCCATCTTCTACAGCTGAAACACTGCATGGCTCACACCCACCGGCATACTCAAGCAAGTACCACATACTCGCTCACTACACTCAGAGATGCGTACTAAACCAGTGTTCGTAATGAAGTGGAATTATGTAATTGTGTAATAAAAGTGAAAACGGTTGTTAGAGCTACTTTTCCTGATAATTTGCTCATCCCCATGTCATCCAAGATGTTCATGTCTTTCTTTCTTCAAAAAGAAATTAAGGACTTTGAGGAAAACATTCCAGGACTTCAATGGGGATCAATGGGCTGAAGGTACAAATTGCAGATTCAAAGGGCAGTACACGATTCCAGCCGAGGAACAAAGTACACAGATCAAGAACTAACCTTGTTATGCGTGAAGACTCTGCATCGCAGAGCTAGTGCAAGACAAGCTTTTGTGGTTAAGAAGTATATACATTTAAAAAACATGTTTTTAGAAACTGACTGATCGTTTGGCTTGATAAGATTTGTGTAGAGCCCTTTGAAGCTGCATTGAAACTGCAATTTGGACCTTCGACCCATTGATCCCCATTGAAGTCCACTATATGGAGGAAAATCCTGGAATGTTTTCCTCAAAAACCTTAATTACTTTCGACTGAAGACAGAAAGACATGAACATCTTGGATGACATGGGGGTGAGCAAATTATCAGGGAATTTTTTTTTCTGGAAGTGAACTAATCCTTTAAGGGGGACATATTATACATTATACAGCATTATACTTTTGTTGCTAACAGCACAAGATCCACAATTCATGTCAATGTATTTATAATATGAACCTTTTATCTATTGCAAACACACTATCACAGAAAACTGTACACTATTGTATACTTCCTGCGCTTTCACACACCACATTTATAAAACTTTGAGTTGTGCATTTGTGAGCTGATGAATGAGACTCTCACTGTCTCATTATCTGCTTTGTGTCGCTCTAGTGGAGGGTCCTTATGGAGCTCCCGTCAAAAGCAAGTAACATCCACCCAAACCCTTCCAGCACCTCCATTGCTCACATCTAATAGAGCTAGGTGGTATGATTAAGCAGAAAACCGCAGTTTAACAATTTAATTGACATGTTATGCTATTCAAATCCAGTGTGAACATGTAGATCGTTTGCAGTATGTGCAGTTGAGTTGAGATCAAAACTTTACATACACCTTGCAGAATCTGCAAAATGTTAATTGTTAACCAAAATAAAAGGGATTGTGCAAAATGCATGTTATTTTTTATTTAGTACTGACCTGAATAAGATGTTTAACATAAAAGATGTTTACATATAGTCCACAAGAGAAAATAATAGTTGAATTTATAGAAATTTGTTCAAAAGTTTACATACACTTGATTCTTAATACTGTGTTGTTTCCTGAATGATCCACAGCTGTGTTTTTTTGTTTGGTGATAGTTGTTCATGAGTCCCTTGTTTGTCCTGCCCACTGTTCTTCAGAAAAATCCTTCAGGTCCCACAAATTTATTGGTTTTTCAGCATTTTTTTGTGCATTTGAACCCTTTCCAACAATGACTGTATGATTTTGAGATCCATCTTTTCACACTGAGGACAGCTGAGGGACTCGTATGCAACTATTACAGAAGGTTCAAACACTCACTGATGCTCCAGAAGCAAACACGATGCATTAAAAGGGATGCATGAAAACTTTTTTAATTTGAAGATCAGAAAAAATGTAACTTATTTTGTCTTCTGGGGAACATATAAGTATCTTTTGTAGTTTCTAAATGGCAGTACTAAATGAAAAAAATATGAATACAAAGTACAAAATAAGAATAAAATATATACATTTTCATTCTGTTCAAAAGTTTTCACCCCCTGGCTCTTAATGCATCGTGTTTCCTTCTGGAGCATCAGTGAGTGTTTGAACCTTTAGTAATAGTTGCATATGAGTCCCTCAGTTGTCCTCAGTGTCAAAAGATGGATCTCAAAATCATACAGTCATTGTTGGAAAGGGTTCAAATACACAAAAATGCTTAAAAAAAACCAAAGAATTTTTGGGACCTGAAGGATTTTTCTGTAGAACAGCTAGCAGGTTAACTGTTCAAGACAAACAGGGGTCTAATGAACAACTATCACTAAACAAAAAAACACAGCTGTGAATCATTCAAGTAACAACACAGTATTAAGAATCAAAGTCAATTATTATTTTCTATTGGGGACTTTATGTAAACGTCTTTCGTGTGAACTATCTTATTCAGGTCAGTACTAAATAAAAAATAACATACGTTTTGCATGATCCCTCCTATTATGGTAAAATAATTAACATTCTGCAAGGTGTATGTAAACTTTCGACCTTAACTATGTTTTTATTTATGGGATTGTGCAGAAATTAGCATTATGTAATATATAGGTTCAATTTCCAGGAAAAATACCTGCATTGTTATATATCCTCCCATTACTATAATATAAAGTTGTACCATATAACTTGGACCATGATTTTTAAAAATGCTGGTCATGCCGCCCACCTCTATTTTTTTCCCTTCTTTTTTTTTTTGTATTTTTTTCTGAGTTGACCACATGCCTCTTTTAGCTTCTGTTTATCATCCTTTTGTGTAAATGTATAGAGTGAGATGTGTTGAATCAGACATTGTAGCTGATTGAAGTTTAGATTTAATAGTTTAGTCAGTGTTTTTGTTGTAAGTTCCAGGCTGTATTTGAAATACTTTCTAATAGTTTTGTAGAACAGACAGCCTCATGTACCTGCTGTTCTCTAATTAAGCAACTATTTGTTTGCTTTTGCATATACGTGTTCTTATCTTCGATCAGGTGGTCACCAGGAAAACTACAAGCCCATGTGGTTCGAGCGACAGGTCGACCCGATGACAGGAGAGCCCACGCACATCTACAAAGGAGGATATTGGGAGGCCAAGGAGCAAGGCAGCTGGGACTCCTGTCCGGATATCTTCTGATCCCAAACACGCACATGCCCCACGATGCCCTCACTATCCTGTTTCCCGGAAAAAACAAACAAACAAACAAATGAAAGCTCAGTCAGCTGCCCCTTCTCTTTTCCCGTATCGTAGTATATCGAGCTACACGTCCTCTCTTTCGCCAGCCGTGCTCTACTCAGTGGACAATAAGGGACACCGGTCCGGGAACGTTTTCCCACCACCATCCACTGTGTGTCTCTCTCTGTTCTCCTTGTGTTCACGGGATTATTAAAGCATAGGGTTCATGGTTCAACGCTAGCGTAAGGAAAAACATATCCTTCCGAATCCTTTTCCCGCTCCACATGTCTTCCTCAAGCTGTGGACGTCACATCCTTAAACATTCGGGGGATATGAAGGCCTGTTTGCTTGTGTGTGTGAGCGAGTGAGTTCAGAGAAGCGCTGTAATTGCTCTTTCTTTTCATTGAGCGTGTTTGTGTGAGAGACGTAGTTTAAGAGCTCGCCTTGGTTTGTGGATTTTAAAGGAATGGTTCGTGCAAATATGAAAGATCTGCCACTGCTTACTCGCCACTTTCTTTTCCATTAATGTTAGCACACAACATGTGTCAAGCACTAAAATACACAATTAAAGCACCATCAAAGTAGTATATGTGATTTAGGGCTTTCTTCTGAAAAACCGTCAACTGGAAAACCGTCAAACTGCACCATTTTTTTTTTTTAACTCTTCACAAGTTAGACATCAGAGATTGGAAGATTATCATTAAATTTCAGTCTTTTTCCTTACACTAAGCCAATGTGTTATTTGAAATCTAACGCACAAGTCGTAAGTTTTTCAGTCATTAATCCTTTTTGTAGCTTAACAGTGAACTGTTGTACAGAAGCAAACACCATGAAAGCGTCTATGCCATTTGAGATGTTTTATTCTTTCTGAATCTAGTTCTTTCTAGCAGTTTTGTGCATTAAATCCTCCACTTGTTCGAACTGGTAGAGCAAATACAAGACAAGAATCATTAAAATTTTAGAGTCAATGACTGTCAAGCCGCACCATTTTTGAAACCATTCACAAATAAGATTTCAGATCTTTGGCATTTCAGTCTTTTCCCATTGAATCACTTAAAATATAAAACACAAGTCGTATGCATATTTTTTTATGCTTTTAAGTCATTATTTTGGTCTGTTTTGTATAAACTGTTCTTCAGAAGATAAAAAACACCCTAAAAAGTATCATCAAAGTAGTCTATGCAGTTTGAGGCACTATAATGATTCCTTCTGAATCTATATGATAGTTTTCTGTCAGGAATTCCCAACTTGTTTCAACTGGGATGATGTTTACGTCTAAGTGTTTGAGACAAAACCGTCAAACTTCAAATTCTTCACAAATTAGATGTCAGAGCTTTGGCAGATTGGGAGATTTTCAGTAAATTTCAGTCTTTTGCCTTGCACTAAGCCAATGTATTACTTGAAATATAATGTACAAGTCGTATGTATCACTTTGAGGTTGATTTTAAGTTATTATTTTGGTTCCTTGTTGGAGCTTAACAGCCTATAAACTGTTCTACTAAAAGTAAAAAGCAACATAAAAGTATCAAGAAGGTAGTCTATGCGAGTTGAGAGGTTATATCCTTTCTGAATTGATACAGTAGTTTTGTGCATGAAATTCTCCAATTGTTTGAACTGCCAGTTACAACACACAAGAAACATTGGCATTTTGTAGTCAATGATTGTTAAAATGCAAATTTTTGAAACTCTTCTCAATTAAGATTCCTGAGCTTTGGCAGATTGTGAAGATTTTCAGTAAATAATGTAAATTTCAGTCTTTCCCCTCACAATTAGCCATTGCATTATTAAAAATATAACACACAAGTCATATTTATCACGTTTATGGTTTAGTTTTGGAGCTTTACAGCCAAGAAACTTCTACAGAAGAAAAACAAACTGGAAAAGTATCATGAAAGTAGTATGCGATTTGTGGTGTTATATTCTTTCTGAATCTAGTTTTTTTTTGGTAGTTATGTGCATGAAATTCTCAAATTAGTTTGAACTGGTAGAGCAAATACAACACAAAACATTGGTGTTTTTGAGTCAATGATTGTTAAACTGCAAAATAGTTTGAAACTTTGCAAATAAGGTTTCAGAGATTTGGCAAATTGGGAATATTGTCCGTGAATAATGTGAATTTAATTTTTTCCCCTCGCAATAAGTGATTGTATTACTTAAAATGTAACTTACAAATCGTGTGCAACACTTTTATGGTGCTTCTAAGCTTTACAACCTAGAAACTGTTCTTAAGAAAAAAACAACAACAGAAGTAGTATCATGAAAGTAGTCTTTTCGATTTGAGATGTTATATTCTTTCTAAATCTATACAGTAGATTTGTGCATGAAATTCTCCACTTGTTTCAAACTGGTAGAGCAATTACGACACCCAAGATCCATAGGTGTTTTTTAAACTGTTTGCAAAGATTTCAGTCTTTCCCACTCACAATTAGCCAATGTGTTACTTATAACACACAAGTCGGATTCATCAGTTTTATGGTGCTTTTAAGTCATTACCTTGGCCTGTTTTAGAGCTTGACAGTGTATAAACTGTACTGCAGAAAACAAACATGAAAGTATATGCGAGTAGTGATGATAAATAACATTTAGATGATAGTTTTGTGCACGATATTCCTCATTTGTTCGAACTGGCAAGGCAGTTATAAAACGCAAAAACCAGTAGCATTGTGAAGTCAGCGACTGTCAAACCGCACAATTTTTTTAAACTCTTCACAAATGAAATGTCAGAACTTTGACAGATGAAAAGATTATTAGTGAATGACAAATTTTCAGTCGTGTGCATTTCCTATATGGTGCCTTTCGGTAATTATATATTAATTGAAATGACACGAGGGCGAGTAAACAATGGCAGAATTTTAATTTTCGCATGAGCTGTTCCTTTTAATCCCATCAATCTGTACCGTCCTCTCAATCCAATATAAGCATCATTCTGATCTTACTAACACTCGCTAAAATCACTTAAAATGACTAATGAGTTGTCCAGAGCGTGTTTGTTTATAACCTCCAGAACAGCATATCTGTCAATGCTCTCAAGCAGGAGAGCCATGTAAAAGCATCAATGTAGCCAGAGCAACAGAGTTTAGCTTCAGCGTTTGAAACTGACAAGTCGCTGTGATGTGACACCAAATTAACTAGCCGTTTACTGATGTTTCCCTTTCAGCCTGGACACAGATGCATTATGGTCCGCTCAAAGCGGTAAAGGACGGTGTCCACAATCTAAGGCGCTCGAGTGTGTGTGAATGAGTGTTTGTGTATTCAGGTAGGCAGGTGAGGTCAAGGGAGTCTCAAAAGTAGTGTATGTGTATGTGTGTGATCTTGAGTGACGTATTTGGGGTTTGTTGTATATTCCAGTGAAACAAAAAAGAAAAATCGCATTTTATTTTCAAGTGTACTTAAACACATGCGTGGGGGGCGGGGAGAAGCAAGAATACAGCAATGCAAAAACATTGCGGATATTTGTGTATATATATCAAATAATGAAGTAAAATATTCATACTATTAATACCAATTCTTCTTATGCTGACACTGACAGCTAGAGTTATAATTATGATGGTAATCTTGATGTAGTTTGAGGGTACAGCAGTTATTTTGATTTTTATCTTTTTTTTTTTTTGTCGTTTTTGTTTGTTTGATATGGGACAAAAATCTTCATATCAAAGACAAAACATTTGCTCATTGTCCTTGAATGGATCCAGACTAATGGAAATTTTATATATGTGTATATCTATCCCGTCATCCTCCTATTTCCGTTAAAACGGCGGTTTCAATGTGAATTCACATGCTGTT
>NC_133366.1:9430177-9459755 GCF_049309525.1 Garra rufa | reverse complement strand
GAACATCTTAAGTTTCTATTTCCCAGCTGTGAGCTCTTTGAAGGAGGCGTGTCTTGAAGGAGACATTTTAAAAAGAACTGAAGCACCTTCCTCTGCTGAACTCAAGATCAATAACTGAATTACTGCAAGAAATTTGGAGGAGCAGAATTACCATAAAAGGTAAAAATTTCAATTTTTAAGCTTTCCGTAAGGACAGTACACACTTGTGATGCTTAATAGTCAAGTTTCTCTTAAATAGTTTTAAAGAGATTTTAAATTTCATGATAAAAAATAATCTATTTACAACATCCTCAAAATGTATTTCTGGTGCAATTTCAAGAGAAAATTTTCTACATTTATACTTTTTAAAGTAAGAATACTGTTAAAACATTTTAAAATGGCCCTCAAAGTTCTAGAAGTTTTATAAAAAGATAGTGTTTTTTAACTGGTTACTAGTGTTTAGTTTTGTAGTTTTGGTGTAATGTTTAGTTTTTAATGTTGAGTTTTGCATTTATGCAGCAAAATAGAACTCAGAAATATGATTAATGCTAACAGTTAGTATTAAAGCTAAATTGTCTAAACTTTATTGAACTATTTTTTGAAACTTTTTTTCTGTTTGTATTATACATTGTATTAGAATTACACATGAAATTAAAACAAGAATGTCTGTCTTTCATATTTAATACTTTTAAAAATTATGTTGTGGAAAACATAAATACTGACAAATTACAGCATTAAAAATGTATTTTCCCTTAAAGCATATAACTGACTAACTGGTTTGTAGCCTGTTTACTGTCTCATTGTATGATTTTACTATTATTCTGAATATTTCCTCATTGTGTCCTCCTTTCACACAGTTGTCCATCATGGTGAGCACCCTGAATGAACTTTCCCAGCTGAAAAACTCTGGCTTCGGTCAGCCTTCGCCAAGACATGGCCTGAACCTGTTGTATTGGTTTGCTCAAGACTATATCTACTTCAATAACAGTGATATTGTCTCGATATACAGGCCTCAGAACGGAGACTTCGGCTTCCACAAGTACTATAACAGAATTGAAGATGAAGATGATCCCATTGTGCCCATTCAGAATCTCCCATACTATGAAGTGGGCAACCTGAATGCTCGAGGAGCAGACAAGCTCCCAAAATATGTCAGGGCAAATTACAGCAAGAACATTCCTGACAGCAACAAGGATCGCATTATTGTGCGTCAGGACGCCAATGGCTACTTCAACAGGGTGTATCTGACTGAACACAACGACCCGAAACGATTCGACAGCGACAGAACCTACAGAGTGAGCCAGGGCCTCCTCTTGATCATCAAGAACATGAGCCGAGAGCAGTATCTCAAACTGACCTCAAACACTCGAGAAGAATCTTTGATATACACACAACATAGTCGTAATGTTGTTGAGCCGGCGCCTGACAACTCCTGGTGTACCATTCTTTGAGCTGCTTTAATCTGCTATCTTTATACCCATGATTATTATATAAATTGTATTGTGCATTTTTATGTAAGGGTGAAATGATTAAAGCATCAGTGATGGGCGAGTTCGAATAACTGCTTCACGAAGCTTCGAATCGTGTTTGGGAGTGAATCGGAGCACGAACCTGAAAGAGTTATGTAATTACATTAAACGATGCTTTGCTACATCCTACTGTTTTCAAACGTCTGTGGTTTGAGGATGGTGTTGTGTTAAGTGCATTAAACGTGTGGTTGTAAATTATCTCGAGTCATTTTTATAATTTAAGTTCATAAAAGCTGATGATAATGACTTTAACCAGCAGATGTCACCAGCGTGCAGAGATTCAAGCTCTCGAAGTTTCAAAAAGCATTGCTTCTCCCATCACTGTTATTTATGTCTGCTGTTATAATCACAAATTTTGATTCATTTATTGGTTTCCTTTGATTTCTATTAAATGTGTGGTTTCTCTGGCTTGATTTAAAATAAAATGACTTTGGAAACTTCATTTGAACTGATCTTTTTGTTTGTGCTTTTTTTAGTGGCATAATATTAGTGTTAATTTAAGTGTTTTATGTCGTTGGAATCCTTGGTTCATGTCGGTAAAAATGCATCAGATTCGTTCGTGAGCTACCAAATTTTCGATATCCAATATTTTGGATTTTTTGAAAAACCTGCTTTTGCCAAGTAGTCCTAGGTTTTTGATCCGATCGGAACCAAACCAGTGAAGAATGATTCTCTGGAGAGCGAATATCATTAATTATAAAAAAGGTCTAAACATTCGACTCACCATCGCAAAGAGATGCCAAAACGTTCAAAAGGGACAGGGCCACTTTTAGTAAAATGCCTATAACTCCTGAACAAAATGAGATATCTCCACCAAACTCAGAACACTTATGTAGGAGCTGAGGTTACAGGAAAAAAATCGCGGAGTTTGGCCACTTGGTGGCGCTATAAGAGGGAAAATTTGTCCTATCAACATGAAAATTGGTGTGCACGTTCTAGGTCCAAAGTGCCACAAGTGTCTACAAGGACATTTGTGTATCTCAAAAAACATGGCCGCCATTGGCTGATGAATTTTGAGCACCTCTTAGACAAGGTTAACGGAGGCCGATCGGAACGAAACTCGGTGGGCCTGTCTGACTCAAGGCCGCAAAGATCTGAAAGTTAAAACTTCATGAAACCTGCTGGGCACATGCGACAGGTGATTCTAAACAAGCATGCAAAGTTTTAAGGGGATCGGACCACAGCTGGGTCTATAAAAGTCACAAAACAATATTTTTATGTTAAATTACCTGGATTTGCCAAAAATGCTTTTTTTATTTAATCATTACTTTGGCGGTAATAGGCTTGCTAAATAATGTCTGTTTTCATTTGCTCTTGAACCCTAGTAATCGCTGCTTGCAGCTATATTTATTATAAATGTCTGGCATGAAGCAGCATCAGTTTCTGTTAGCAGATCTTTTCTACACCCACAAAAGCCATTATCAGAGTGTAAACACTCCAATCATTTCTTTAGGATAAGGTGGACTCATGTGTTCATACAGCTGATTTTTATTGCTTTATTGGTTACAAAATCAGGTTAGGAACATCTATTTAGCAGTATCTTTGACCTCACATACAAAGATCTGCTGGATACAACAGTTCATTATACCAGATATATGGTAAGAGCTCTGTCTTAGTTTTGCAAATTGCATTTTTCTTTTGTAACCGTATGTTTGATATTCAAATATAACTTTGCATTGTGCACTTTTGTTTGAGTCAAATTTTCAGCATAATTATCATGAACACAGTGACAACACTGAATTATTTGTCTGATCTGAGAGACACAGGGTTTGGTCAGCCACCTCCCAGACACGGTCTGAACTTGTTGTGGTGGTTTGCTCATGAATGCGTCCAGATTGATTTCAACGGTCGTATGACTGCAGAGTGCAACCCTACAAATGGAGCATTTGGTTTCCATCGATTCCACAATAGGGATGCACTTCTTCCATACAGTGACCTGCTATACTATGAGGTGGGCAACCTGAACACCACTGATTCACTGCCGGAATATGTCACAGAGAATTACACTAGATATTCGGACAACAGCAACAAAGACCGCATCATTGTTTCCTTTGATCCAAGACGGAGAAGATTTGAGAATATTTACGTGACACAGCACTCAGATCTGGTGAACTTTGACCAGAATCACACCTACCGCATTAGCACTGAACTAATAAAGGACATTCAAGACTTGAGCCTGGAAGAATTCCTCAGAAAACCCACAAATCGTTCGGAACATGTATCTATAGGCATAAATCAGCCAGCGCAGACTAACACATGTCCGATTGCTAGCAATAAACTCATACAGGACATTCAAGACTTGTTCTGGGAAGAAATTCTCAGAGAACCCACAAATAATTCTGAGCATGTATCTGCAGGCAAACATCAGCCAGTGCAGACTAACACATGTCCAAGTAGCAATGAACTCATACAGGACATTCAAGACTTGAGCTGGGAAGAATACGTCAGAGAACCCATGGATGATTCCATAGACGTACCTCAGTCAGTGCAAGACAACCAGACAAAAATCTGTCAGAGAAAGAATTGCTGCTGGGCGCTGCTTTTCTGCAGTCTGCTGATAGTGTTGCTCATTATTGCTGGTACTGTCTATTTATTGTTGAAAATGAAAATATAGTTAGACCAAACTGTAAGTCGTAGAGCCTTACAACTTGGAGGGATGGTAGTACTCACACAATCTACAATGTCACCAAGGCTTGCCCCAATCGGCCTGACGGGGGGGGCACTACAGCGATCAAAAGTATGAAACGGCTCATAACTCATAAACCATCAGTTGCAGACTGAAGAATCTTATGTCATTGGAATCAGATGTATTAGATGTATCGGCTATTTTGGATTTTTTTTTTTAAATACTTTACACTTTACTTTTGTGAACTAGTCCTAGGTTTTTCGCCTGATCAGAACCAAACTAGTGCAGAAAAATTCTCTGGAGAGTGAAAATCAATAATTATATATAAAAAAAAAGGTTAAAGAGGTCATCGGATGCCCATTTTCCACGAGTTCATATGGTTCTTTAGGGTCTTAATGAATAGTATGTAATATAATTTGGTTAAATAGTAGTGTAAAAAAACGCCCTTTTACCTTGTCGAAATCAGCTCTGCAAAATTTCAGCTCATTTTAAGTCATGGCCCCTTTAAATGCTACCGAGCTCTGCTCACCCTGCCCCTCTCCGGGATTATGTTTACTTTAGCCACAACAAGCACATTATTAAGAAAGGCCATTTGCAAAAATGCATAAAAAACCCTTATACTCACTTCTGCTGTGGATGAAGCTGCATCAGGAATGATTCACACGAACATAGATGCATATGTAGATCGGGATTGGCGCTTTCCAATTAAAAACAAAAGTAACGTCAAATTTCTGCATCTTCTGCGGCTCAGATGTCGGTAGTAAATGACAACTGCTATGTTCATTATTACATCAACAACAGAACACCTCAATCGCTCAATTAGGGTCTTCCTCTGCACCTGAAAAGGTGAGAAACTCACTGTAAAAGTGATGACCCCTTTTAAACTTTAAACTAACCGTCGCAAAAAGAAAACTTTTAAAGGGGCAGGGCCACTTTTAGTAAAAAGGCTATAACTCCCTGAACGGAACGGAAACTCAGAACACATATGTAAGAGCTCAATTTGAGGTCACATGGCAAAAATAGCAGAGCTTGGCTACTTGGTGGTGCTATAAGAGAGGAAAAACATAAAAACAGCCATAACTATGAAACCATTTGTCCTATCAACATGAAAATTGGTGTGCACGGTCTTGGTTCAAAGTGCCATAAGTGCCTACAAGGACATTTGTGTATCTCTAAAAAACATGGCTGCCATTGGATGAAGAAATTTAAGCACCTATTAGACAAGGTTAACGGAGGCCGATCTGAACAAAACTTGGTGGGCCTGTTTGACTCATGGCCCCAAAGGTTTGTGAGAAATTTTAAACAAATTGGCCACTATGGGTGAAATTGCATTTTTCCAGGGCCTAAACTAATGTAAATTGTGTGGTTTTTGTTACATACATGCAATATTCCTATTATATGATATAACTCCTCATTCCAGACAACTTTGCCTTTAGAACCACTGCTGTCAGTCAAAACGTTTGTTAAATGATTGAGATGTAAAAAAACTACTTTTGCAAACTAGTCCTAAGTTTTTTGCTCAATCTAGAAAAAAACACTGGACTCTCTAGCCAATAGTTATCAAAAAGAATTTAGAAATTTCCCCTTTTGGGAATTATAATGAAGTCGAACAGAAAAGGGGCCTGTCTAAATTTACCCAAAATCCTATAAAGCCTAAAGGAAAACTTAAAACTTCACGAATCCTGTTGAGCACATGCAAAAGGTGATTCTACACAAGCATGCTAAGTTAAGGAAAGAAGACCACAGTTAGTGCTACAAGTCACAAATGTTAAAAAAATATACTTCTATGGTAAATTAAATTTTTTGTCATTAATGCTTTTAAGTGATTTACATGTTACATAATGCTTTTTTTATTTTTATTTTTTGCATATATGTATTATTGTTATTGTTTGTAGTTATTCTTTGAAATATATACAGAGACTGTATTACCTTGTGTAGAACTCCAAATTGTCACGGGTGTGTGCAGGACGAGACGATAGACGAGATTAACAATCAACAATATATTTAATAGAATTCTCCAAGATGAACAAGGCTGGAACAGGCAGGAACACAAAGGGCTTTCACACACATCAGAATAACGTTAAGGACCGACAATACACTGAACTCAAAGACAGACTTATAAAGGGTAACTAATAATTAAACACAGGTGACGGTGATTACACAAACGAGGACTAAACCAGATGATCACAAAATGACAGGGGGAAGACAAATGGGAAAAACCAATGACAAAACTGTGACATTACGCCCCCCCTCCGAATAGGCGCGTCCTCGCGCCGTAGAAAAACAAAAAAGAAGAGAGGGGCGGAAAACCAGAAACCTTGAGTCCATGAGGGAGGGGGCTTCGTCGGAGGACGCAACCGAAGGAGGGAGACCAAAACATAAGTCCAGAGAGCAAAAAAAAGACAGTCCAAGGGGGCGACGACGGAGGGAGGAGCCAGGGAAGACACAGGAGGGACCTGAAGCAGGAGAGCAGGACCCAGATCGCAGCCAGGATGACGGCCCACGGCGGAGCCGACGGAGGGAGGAGCCATGGTGGAGGAAGGACCGCCGACTCCGTGGGGCCGACCGACAGAGGCGGAGCAGATGGAGAAGGAGCCCGAGGCGAAGACGGAGAGCCGATAATCCGGGGTGACGCCGAGGATCCGGAGGGCCAAGGTGGAACAGGCTCTGGCGCCCGAGGCGGAGGCGGAGTCCCGGAGATCCGCGGCGGAGCCGGAGCGACAGAGGATGGAGGCTGTGCCCGCAGGAAGGAGGAGTCCCAAGGAGCCGGTGGGACGGCGCGACGAGGCACAGCCGGAGGAGCAGAGTCCTGAGGAGCCCATGGGGTGACGACTGACCAGGGCGGAGCCGGAAAGACGATGGAGCCCGGTGGAGCTGGTGGATCGACGGGCGACGGTGAAGAGGAGGGCGTCGAGAGCCGTGGTGGAACCGCGGGGTCGAAGGGCCGAGGCGGAGTCCTGGACTCGGAGGCTGGAGGCGGAGCTGAGGGATCCTCCAGCCGAGACGCCGATGGAAGCTGGCAGTCCCGCGGCGAGCCCACTGCACAGGTGGTGGGCTGAGGGTGAGCTGGGGGACTGACTGCTGACCTGGGAGACTTTGGGCAGCTGGGCGGAACCAGCGGGGACTCAGGACGGCTGGGCGGAACCAGCGGGGACCAGGCAGATTCGGACAGACGAGGGCGGGTGGGAGGGAAGTCTATGCAGGTCAGTGGCTCAGAGAAAAAGTCTATTAAGTCACATGAGTTATCTTGGACAAGATCCGAGAAGAAGTCTATTAAATCCCCAGAATTAGATCCAAGCTCACCCTCAGCGGTGGTGAAGTGGGCAGGGCTCTCTATCGCCCTCTCTTGCTCCACGTGACAATCCACCGTCACGGATGTT
Source organism: Garra rufa (assembly GCF_049309525.1). Taxonomy (NCBI): domain Eukaryota; kingdom Metazoa; phylum Chordata; class Actinopteri; order Cypriniformes; family Cyprinidae; genus Garra; species Garra rufa. The sequence continues at coordinate 9,452,241 of NC_133366.1, read as the reverse complement.
GATGCCGGCTCTCGCACCTGGTCAGATGGGTCAGGCTCTGTCGCTCTCGGCTCTGGCACTCCATCTGCGGTGGGCTCGGGCTGTAACTCCGCATGTCGGGGTGATGTTTGGCTGGGTTCTGGGTCGTGAGTGGGGCTGACGTCCTCCTCGACGAAGCCGACAGTCCAGGGAGATCCACTGGACGCCAGCACCCACTCGATGTATCCGGCGAGGCTCTCTCGAGGACCCTCCCCGGACAGCTGCCTCTTGATGGTATCATTAAGTCCAACGCGGAAGAACGTGCATAGGCAACTGTCCGGGTAGTGCGTTAACGGAGCGAGGAATATGAAGTCTTTGGTGTGGTCCTCGAGAGAGCGGTTCCCCTGCTTCAGGAGGAGGATGAGGACGGCGGGATCATCCATGACGGGAAAAAATAAATAAATAAACTAAACACTGATACAAAAAACGGAAAACAAACGCAGGGAAAGGTGCCGGGTAAACTGTATTCGGTCGGTCCTTCTGTCACGGGTGTGTGCAGGACGAGACGAGACGATAGACGAGATTAACAATCAACAATATATTTAATAGAATTCTCCAAGATGAACAAGGCTGGAACAGGCAGGAACACAAAGGGCTTTCACACACATCAGAATAACGTTAAGGACCGACAATACACTGAACTCAAAGACAGACTTATAAAGGGTAACTAATAATTAAACACAGGTGACGGTGATTACACAAACGAGGACTAAATCAGATGATCACAAAATGACAGGGGGAAGACAAATGGGAAAAACCAATGACAAAACTGTGACACAAATACAATTGACTTGTGTTTGTTTGATTGATTGAGTTTTTTTCCATTTAACAGTGTGAACTTGTCTATTAATGTTAAGTGCCAACAATATTTTTTATGCCATTAACTACTGTATACATCTTTAAAAAATAGTCATACATTTTATTTTAAACATCAATAAATATTTAGAATGAACTTTGAATATGATTAAGACATTTTGCATTTTATTAACTCTTTCATGTTGTTTGTCTTCACTTTCTGTTTCCTGCATGATCAGCTCTCTCTCTTCCTGTTGAACTTTGGATGAACTAAGTGCTTATTATACACTCAAATAAATCCAATGTTGTTAATAACAGTTATAATATCTAAATATATATATATATATATATATAAACTATGTATATGAGTGAGACATTCTAGTTTAACACGACGTAGCTTTAATGTAAATTTCATTTTGTGTCCCATATGCTCTAAGGTGTGTCTGCAAGTTTCACTTTCGACAGTATGAGTTTCTGTTCATCAAAACAGCAACACACATGCACGTATATACTTGTAGGACGCTTAGTTCCTGTTCATGTCATAAAAATAAAGCAGTCGGTAACAAAGATCTAGTTTGGCTTCCACAAGGTAATATGTATATTTTTTTTTATATTAGATATATAATATAAAAGAGAGAGAGAGAAAGAGAGAGTCTTTTTATTAATTCTGAACTGTTTTTATACCTTTACAGAATTTTTAGATCAACGCACTACAGATTAACCCCTCATCTCACTACAATATTCTTGAAAGGTCAGTTTCTCTCAATTTTGTGTAAGTGATCAGTTTCTGCAAATGTATTTTATTTAGTTCCTTTTGGGGCTGCTCTGGTTTTGGTCATTCTAAGACAAAACAGGCTTCAATGTATTGCTTTTGAGAGAAAATCTGCTGCTTAAACTAGTAGCTAAAAAAACCCATCACCCAATTAGCCTAAATATTAAATATTTGCGCATATAAATGGCAGAGGATTGTGAACTTTACGTTCCAATTTTGCAGACTCTGGTGAAGAACTGTTTTATGCTCCTTTTTGGTTTGCAGTTTTCTGCAATTAAAAAAGTTCACTTTTTTCCAACAGAATTGTCATGGACATTAAAATCCTTTATGACTTGTCTGATCTGAGAGACACCGGGTTTGGTCAGCCGCCTCCCAGACACGGTCTGAACTTGTTGTGGTGGTTTGCTCATAAATGTGTTCGGATTGACTCTAATGGTCGTATTGTTGCAAAGTGCAACCCTACAAATGGAGATTTTGGCTTTGATCGATTCTATAATAGGGAAAGACTTCTTCCTGACACTGTCCTGAAATACTATAAAGTGGGCAACCTGAACACCACGGACTCACTGCCTAATTATGTCACTGAGTATTACACCGGACAGTCAGAGAACAGGAACACAGATCGCATCGTTGTTTCCTTTGACTTGAGCTTGAACAAATTTGAAAAGATTTATGTGACACGGCACTCAGATCGGACAAACTTTGACCAGAATCACACCTACCGCATTAGTATTGGCCTCCTGAAGAAAATTAGAGAGTTGAAACAAAAAGACTTCCTCAAAAAAACTACAAATCATCCATCCAAAGACAAACATCAGTCAGTGGAGACTAACAGCTGTCAGAGTACTAGCAATGAACACCTACAGGACAATCGCGAGTTCAGCGATGAAAGCTTCCTCACAGAACCCTCAGATTATTCCATAGACATGCCTCCGTCAGTGCAAGACAACCAGACAAACACCTGTCAGAGGAAGAACTGCTGCTATGCGCTGATTGGCTGCAGTCTGCTGATAATATTGTTGCTCATTATTGCTGCTATTGTCCATTCAGTGTTAAAATGAAAATATAGATTTTATCATTTAGAAGGACCAAATTTAAAATGATAAGAATCAACATTACAGTAATATTGATATTAATTTGAATATTTGGGTGACACATTATATCCCAATCAATGTCTTGATTCATAACTATTTAGTTTCTGTATTGGTCAAAATAATTAGGATAATAAGGTCATGTTCCATAAAGATATTTTTTAAATTTCCTACTGTAAATATATCAAAACTTAATTTTCGATTAATAATATGCATTGCTAAGGACTTTAAAGGCGATTTTCTCAATATTTTGATTCATTTTGCACCACATTGTCTTATTCTAACAAACCATAAATTAATGGAAAGCTTATTTATTCAGCTTTCAAATGAGGTGTAATTTTTCAATTTCTTCATGCAAATTGATACGTGTGACTGGTTTTGTTGTCCAGGTTCACATTTAGTTTCTGTTTATGTATTTGTGCTTATTCCTTGAAATATACAAAGACTATATTATCTTATAGAACTAATACTCAAAAAAAAATTTTACTTGTGTTTGTGTGATTTAGTGTTTTTTAATTTAACAATGTGAACTTGTCTGTTTCTTTGCACTGAGTGCCAACAACATTTTTATTGTCATTATCAATATTTAAACAATTGTAATTTATTTTAATGTGAATATAATATCACTAAATACTTAATATGAAATCTAAATATGATAACATCAATTTGCAGTTCATTATATCCCACTAATGTGTTTCTCTTTCCACACTGTTTGTCTGCTTCACTTTCTGTTTCCAGCATAATTAGCTGCTCTCACTTCCTGTTGAACTTTGGATGAACCAAGTTCCTATACACACACCTCTGACTCAAATACCTCTGCTTGCTGTAGACTAATACACAAAAATCTTTAGCCTTGGGGTATGTTACATTTACTTTTCGTCTGGAGTTTGATTGACAGGCGATATGGCCAATCATAATGCTGAATCTGCCATTTTGTTCGACAAACAAACCAGACATTAGAGTAGTTTAACGTCAGCGGACTTGAACTTGAAAAATTATGCTGGAACAAGATACTTTCTGATGTTCATGTTTATTTAATGCTGTAACTAGTAAAGAGGAGAGATGATCAGTTCATGTGCATCTTTGCGAAGGGTCAATATTCTACCTGAATAAAATATTTCACATAAAAGATGTTTACATATAGTCCACAAGAGAAAATAATAGTTGAATTTATAAAAATGACCCTGTTCAAAAGTTTACACACTGCAAAAAATGCTTATCTTACTTATTATATTTGTCTTGTTTCTAGTCAAAATATCTAAAAATTCTTAAATTAAGAAGAATTTACTAGATAAACAAAATGACAAGATATTTAGTCTTGTTTTAAGCAAAATACACTTAATATAGTTTTTCCCCCTGGAAACAAGTAAAAATATCTGCCAGTGGGGTAAGAAAAATATTCTTAAAAAAAAAGAGTATTTTACTTACCCCACTGGCAGATAATTGTACTTATTTTAAGCAAACTGCACTTAATTTAGTTTTTTACCCCTGGAAACAAGACTAAATATCTCATGCCATTTTGCTTATTTTAGATATTTTCACTAAAAGCAAGACAAAATGACTAAGTAAGATAAGCCTTTTTTTTTTTTTTTTTGCAGTGCACTTGATTTTTAATACTGTGTTGTTACCTGAATGATCCACAGCTGTGTTTTTTGTTTAGTGATAGTTGTTCATGAGTCCCTTGTTTGTCCTGAACAGTTAAACTGCCTGCTGTTCTTCAGAAAAATCCTTCATGTCCCACAAATTATTTCCATATTTTTTATGCATTTCTAACAATGACTGTATGATTTTGAGATCCATCTTTTCACACTGAGGACAACTGAGGGACTCATATGCAACTATTACAGAAGGTTCAAACACTCACTGATGCTCCAGAAGGAAACGCAATGCATTAAGAGCTGGGGGGTGAAAACTTCTTGAAGATCAGGGTAAATGTTACTTATTTTGTATTAAGGGAAATATGCAAGCATCTTCTGTAGCTTCTGAAGGGCAGTATTAAATGAAAAAAAAATATCTATGTAAAATAAGAAAAATGTACACATCTTCATTCTGTTCAAAAGTTTTCACCCCCGGCTCTTTTTGCACCCAGATTGTGCATCATACCCACTGACTTTGGGGCAAACTGAGCCACAGGAACAATTTTTATAAGAAGCCATATTTTTAAAACTCTTTGTCATAGATACATTCTAATAGTTTAAAATAATACAAAACATCCTGGAATGACATTAGATACTTTCATTGTACTTCTGCCTCATTTTCCCTAGGACCGCATCAGTAAAAAGAAAAAAGGCTCATCTTACCCCACTCTCCCCCACAGGTTATTAAACAAATAATCCAAGGGCAGCAATCTCAAGACATTTTTTGCATAACATACTTTCTGATCTCACAGAGTTCCAATGAGCTTGTCACGTTCCCATCTGCTCTGCAAGTTTCGCTTTCCATAGTATGAGTTTCTATTCATCAAAACAGCAAGACACACAAAAGTACAACCTGTAGGACAACTATTGTGGTTTACAGCGTAGTTCAGTGACATCAGCAAACATGCAAAACTGTCATGGCATATAAATGAAGCAGTCAGTGCTTCATCCAAAGACCTAGTTTGGCTGTTACAAGGTAAGACGTATCATTTTCTAATGCTTCTGTGCACATGTACACATATATATACTTTTTATTGATTCTAAACTGTGTTTATATTTTTATACTTTTACAGAATTAGAGATTAAACTCTCATCTCGCTGCAATAATCTTGGAAAGCCTGTTTTTCTCAGTTTTGCGTAAGTGATCAGTATAAATGTGTTTTATCAAATTCCTTTTAGGGCTTTTGGTTGGTTTTGGTCAGTCAGTGACAAAATAGACTTTAATGTGTTGCCTTTGAAAGAAAACCTGCTGAATATATTCAAAATTCAAATACATAGATTCAAAAGCAGAGCTGAGAGTACTCCTATTCGTAGCTGAAAACACCATGACATTTTACATTTTATATTAATAAACATAATAGTATAACATTAAAAGTGTACTTTTTTCAACAGGATGGCCAAGAACAGGATGAAGACCCTGAATAATTTGTCAGAGTTGAAAGAGACTGGGTTTGGTCAGCCTCCTCCCAGACACGGTCTGAACTTGTTGTGGTGGTTTGCTCATGATTGTGTTCGGATTGATTCCAATGGTCGTATGGCTGCAAAGTGCAACCCTGCAAATCATGTGGTGGGCTTTGAACAATTCCATAACAAGGAAAAGCTTCTTCCTACAATTAATCTACCATACTATGAGGCGGGCAACCTGCACAAACCTGGTTCGCTGCCTTATTATGTCACTGAGAAGTACACAGGATATTCAGACAGCAGCAACACAGATCGCATCATTGTTTCCTTTAACTCAAGTTGGAAGACATTTGAGAATATTTATGTGACACAGCACTCAGATAAGCTTCGTTTTGATCAGAATCGCACGTACTGTATTAGTATTGATCTTCTGAAGAAAATTACAGAGTTACAGAGCCGTGAAGACTTTCTCAGAGGACGCACAAATCTCCCTGAACAAACATCCTTACGTATGCCTCCTTTGGTGCAGTCACAACCAAGACAGTCACAACCAAGACAGTCACAACCAAGACAGTCACAACCAAGCACCTGTCAGAGTAAGAAATGCCGCTGTGCGATGATTTGCTGTGGTCTGCTGATAGTGCTCATTGCTGCTGCTGCTGTTGCTATCTATGTTTCATTGAAAATGAAATAGTTTTCATCTACACTCTTAAAAATAAAGGTTAATTTTTGGCATTGATGGTTCCATGAAGAACCTTGAACATCCATGAAACCTTTCAAATACAAAAAAAAGGTTCTTTATAGTCCAAAAAGGTTCTTTCGATTTTTAAAATGTTCTTCAAAATGGTTCTTTTAAGAACTGTTCACTGAAGTATTCACCTTAATTTTTAAGAGTGTGCTGCTGTTTGTTATTTTAGTCAATTTTGAAACTGCATGTTGCAATTTGTTTATTTTGAGTCAGTTGCTTATTTAAAGGAACTTTAACACATTTATAAACAGATGTTTATTATTATGTAGTATAGTTGAGGGTTGCATGTTTATCACAGCATTCTTTTTAATGGTTCATTGCAATGATGTAAATAAATTTGAAGATTACATCCCAATCATTGTCTTGATTTATAGTCCTTTCTATATTTATACTTTTTGTGCTTATTCTTTGAAATTTGTATCACCTTGTGTAGAACTAAATATATAAAAACCATTGACTTTTGACTGGTGTGATTTTTTTTATTTTGCAACGTAAACTTGTCTATTAACTTTGCCAAAAGTGTCAACAATATATTTAATGTCATTAACTATAAACCATTTCAATATTTTTAAAATAAAATTATAATATAAGCCACTATACAGTTCCACACTGATAAGTTTCTGTTCATCACTACAACAACAAACAAATACAAACAACCTGTTGAACTTAAGCGTAGTTCCTGTCATGAGTTCAGTGACATCAGCAAATATGCATTATCAATGACCTAAAAAATTAGGCAATCAGTGGCAAAGATCTATTTATAAATATAATAATATCTGTGGGAGTTTTTTTGGTGTGTGTTTTCCCCATCTGCTTTACTTTCAGTTTCCTGGTTAGGCAATTCCCCTTTTCCACAGCTGTGGAAAAAAAGAGAAAAAAAAAGAAAAGAAAAAAAAAACTATTGTTTATGTAGTACAAGTCGAATTAAAAACAATAGGAACCGTTTTAAAGTCTGTAACAGTTACATACATATGCATAAATACAAATGTATTTATTTATTTAGGTAATTTAAAAGACTGGACTTTTTTTAACTTTAGCAGGTGTAGTAAGGTGTAGCAGGTGTTGTAATGTTTAGGTCCAGGTTTGTGTTTGTCACCGCCCAATGACAGAGACATGAATTGCAACAGGAGCGCTTGAGCTGCACAGACGCAAGATCCTTCAAACGCTATAATAAGGTACAGTATTCTGTGACTATTTGTCTGATTTAAAATTTATTATTATTTTTTTATTATGAAGACCAACTTTAATTACGATCGTTTTAAACTTTACGTGGGATTTCGCTGTTTAAATATGCTTTATTAAAAAAACTGTGGCATTAATGTTTTACTTTGATATCGCGTTGCGTTGTGATAGTCTGTATCCAGATGGACTGTACTGTGGGTTTGAGTTAAGAGAGAAACGAAACTTACATGTCCACTTGTTGGTCCAAAGACTAGACTGGAAAAAGACTAGATTCAAAACGTCTGTAAAACGAACTACTAAACTAACTAATGTACAGTCAAATCAAAATGCATTCAGATACCGTTAGCATTTCTTTACATTATCGCAGTTTATTCGCTATAGTTTAGAAAATGGTAATCAAATATGACAAGAACTCAAGAGTTAAACTGCGTCAGAACAAATTCATCTTGATCATCTCAGATAACTTTGACAGAAAGGAATGTAATTGATTACAATCAAGCAAAAATTCAGACAACTGTTAGTATGACAACATTTACACAACTATCAATACTTTGTTGACCAAATACCAAGCTTAATTTTTTTCAGCCTGTCGTGTAAAACAGTCATGTTAGCGATTAAAGAATACACTTAAGCAAAACATGGTCAGGTAAAAGTGTCTGAAGTGAATAATTTTTGGTCTCAAATGTTTTATCAATTTTACTGGTAGTCCACTGCACTGTATGAAGAATTTTTGGGTATAATATGTCACAGTTTACTTTATTTTGCTCTCCCCGCTTACATAAATGAACTGTAGTGTCCTGCACCAACTAGTAAAAAAAACTGTTATCTGTTAAAATTATATCTGGTATCTGAATATTTTTTTGACTGTATACCTAACTAACTACTTAAGTAAATAAATACATATTTTTGAGACGGTAAACTTTAAGTGAAAATTGTAAAATTTTACAGCCATTTTACAATTGTAAATCGTTTTTTGTAATATTAAGATAATATTCTATCCCATAAAATGCTCTATAATTGTTTGTTTTCGCTTTTAAAATGTTGCAGTTTTATTGTTGCAGTCTTGTTTGATAGCATTGGGGGTTTGTTTTTCATTTTCATCTGTAGGGGAAATCAGGGATGGTTGTAACACGGGTCAGTTGTAAAACTTCCAATTTCTGAAATAAGGAACAAATTAAATAAAGTTACAAATCACCTCATTTACTTCACACATCTCAGTTATTTGCAACATCAATTAAATATATTCTAACTTTTTTTATTTGTTTGTTTTATTTATAAGTTTTCTTAGAATTTCAGTATGCCTAGGACTTTGGAGGAAAAGGCAAACAGAGGAGTATCTTTAAATGTTCAAGTGTTCAGAATTAAAAAAAGGGAATATGTATTATTACATTATATTATAATATATTTCACATTATATTATACATTATATTACATGTATTACAGATGTAAAACATAATATAATGTTTTAAGGTTAATATGTTTTAATAAATTGAATATACAAATATACATTAAATTACACCATCACTTGTGATCTTCATTCTGTTTGATGAAGTCCTGCAGTTTTGTTCTATCCATTGTTCTATCCTACAAGCCAGTCCAGTTTGTTTGTTTGTTTGTTTTGTTTATTTATTTATTTATTTCCCCTGTTTGTTTTCTAGACACAGAATGACCCAACTGAGAACTCTGAATGAACTGGCCCATCTGAGAGAGACTAAGTTTGGTCAGCCGTATCCCAGACACGGTCTCATTCTGCTGTGGTGGTTTGCTGATGAATGTGTTGAGATTGATGACGATGGCAAAATGATTGCACAAGGTGACCCAGAAGAAGGAGAATTTGGTTTCCTTCCATTCCATAATTCAGAAGGAATTCTTCCTGATACTGACCTGTCATACTATGAAATAGGCAACCTGCACCATTCGGGTGCAATGCCTCCTTATGTTACTAAGAATTACAACAGAGATGTACGTCAGAGCAACGCAGATCGCATTATTGTTTCGGTTGATTCAGACTGTAATGAGACATGGTTTGAGAGAATTTATGTGACACATCATTTAGGTCGGGGGTGCTTTGATGAGAACTCCACCTACCGCATCAGCCAAGGCCTCATTAAGATCATAAAGAACAAGGAGCGGTCAGATTTCATCAAGGAAGTGAAGATCCGGCAGCGGCGTAATCGGCGTGGTCGACGTTGAGCTTGTGTTTTGTTTGCTCGCTCATCTATGCAGTCTGGATCCTGCAGACTCTCATAGTTGAAATCAAACATTCCTGTTCATCCAAAATAAAAGCAAGTGTCTTCCTGGACTTTTTATAACAAATGATTAATTTGGGCCATAAATTGCTCATTTGTGTTATTAATTTGCTCTGGATGAGAAGCTTTATGATTCATCATGGATAATTTATGCAATGTTTATGTTTACTTAATTGTCTAGTTTCACTGCATTAAAGGAAATATTCAGCCAAAATGAAAGTTCTGTCATTATTTGCCAACTTTCAAAACCAAGCCAATCCAGAAAATGTTCACTGCCATTTACAGTTTTTAATAACATAATATTTAATATTACATAATGGGAATACATTGTAAGACACTGTGGCTTGTGGGTTAATAAATAGTTATTTGAGCTGGGTCACATGTTCCATGCTTATAATTTATGGTTTTGTAGGACAAACACCATCTGTGGTGAACACAAGCTAGAGATTTTTTTTTTTTTTAATCTACAACAAAAAATACATAAGTAATACCCTCTTGTGATTTTTTTTTTTTTTTAAGATTTCACTTAACAAGTGGCTAAACAGGACTATAGAGATTAATAGAGACATTAAACATGGTCATATAGAACTGGTAAACTTATCTACTCACCATGGAATCAAACTTTTGGAGGTCACAGAGCTTATTTTCTACAATAACCCAATGGAAAATCCTATAGGGTTTCTGTTGATGGAACCAGGGTGATGCTAACTTCTGGATTTGCCTACAAAAATGCATAATAATCTAGTTATAGTGCAGTTATTTTAAGCATAATAAAAGTACATTTACATGGCAGCAGATGCACCAGCGTGAGGTAATTTTATTTAGCGAAGCAATTGGTGCAATGAATAGAAATGTCAAAAAAAGCCTCACTTCTCAAGTCACTATTATGTTCTGTCTCCTATTATAATCACATATTTTAGTTTTATTATATCTACTTCTATTATATATATATATAAAATAAAATTACTTTGGAAACTCACAATGTGATCGATCGTTTCTTATTGTTTGTTGTTCGTGTAAATGAGTCTTTTCTTTCATGCAGTATTGCTGCCCATGAAAACGGGTACAAAGAATGTGAGGGTGACTCGGCACAGTTTTCTTACTTTGTTAAGTATCCCTAGCAGAACAAGCTGTAACCCAACTATGTGCAAATGAAAGTTTAATTATCATAAAATACCTTTTCCTGATTTGGCATGTCTAGTTTTGATTGAAAGCAACAAACAGAAAATTAAATAATAATTGTTTTTATTATTCATATATCATTAATCTATTTTGCAAGTATTTCTTTTCACTGAGCACTGATCACAGAGCGTTTAACCAGGGATAGACTGTAGATGTTACCTGCTCTTGAAATTGACAGGTGGCTAATTATATGTGAATGCGTGTGAACCAATATTTGAATCCTCAATAACTGACTCTTTGTTTGCACCATATTTGCCAAACAAATATTTCACCATGGATTCACTCCTCCCCTGAAACTGATATGGAGCAACATAATTCCCGTTTGCAGATCTTTGGATGACCCACACAAAGATGTATCAGGATTTGAATGCTTCCCTCGCTTGAAGAAGGTTAGTTGGATTCCTTTCATCATGTGTTTATATTTATTTGCTTATTACTATTCACTACTATACCATAATTAATAACATTAGACGTGTGAGTACACCACAATGTCAACAACATTTTTCTTTAAGACCCTAATTACTAAAAAAATTGGTGAGAGCACTGATCTGTCCCAGTTATGTGACTATTTATTTATTTATGGCAGATCACCTCTCAGGTTAGACTGATCTGATCTGATCAGATCAGATCACAGACTCTCCATCTTACTCATCTCACTGCAAGAGGACCAGAACAGAGATCTTTCTGCTTGTGGTTTTGTGTAAGTGATCATTATCTGCAAATCTGCTTTACCAAAACTCCCTTAAAATGCTCTATAATTGTTTGTTTTGCTTTTAAAATTTCGCAGTTTTGTTGTTGCAGTCCTGTTCGTTACTTTTTCCTACAGGATTGTCAAGAACATGGTGAGAACCCTGTATGACTTGTCTGATCTGAAAGAGACCAGGTTTGGTCAGCCACATCCCAGACACGGTCTGAACTTGTTGTGGTGGTTTGCTCATGGATGTGTTTGGATTGATAATGGTCGTATGATTGCATGGTGCAACCCTGCAAATGGAGATTTTGGTTTCCACCGATTCTATAATGCTGGCGGACTTCTTCCCAACACTTACCTGCCATACTATGTGGTGGGGAACCTGAACTCCACTGATTTACTACCTGATTATGTCACTAAGAATTACAGAGGATATTCAGATAGCAGCAACGCAGATCGCATCATTGTTTCTTTTGACTCTGGTTGGCACAGGTTTGTTAGCATTTATGTGACACGGCACATAGATCTGACAAACTTTGACCAGAATCACACCTACTGCATTAGCCTTGATCTATTGAAGGAAATTAAAAGGTTGAACTGGGAAGACTTCCACAGAAAAACTATGAATGTTCTAAATCAGGATGTACTAATTTGTGCACTGTTGCTCTTTGTTTGTTTCCTCTGGCTTTTAACAAAGCAAACATAATTTTGTTTACTGCTGTTTTTTTTCTAGCATATTTTGGATAGAACAATTTGAATAAATGTTAATGCTTGACTTTATATATTCACAATGTTCAGTCACTGCGATGATGTAAACAAATATTCAACATTTTGAAGGACCAAATGTAAAACTGCACTGTAAAATCCAACAGTTTACCTTACTTAGATATAATTAGTTATTTTTACTTGGTTGTTATGCTTACTAGGTTTTATTAAGTTACAGCTAATTTCAAGGCAAATGAAACAATTTACTTACTGTTTTGAGTGACACGTACTTCAAATATTTAAGTAACCACAAAGGAACCAATGACATTAATACAACAGTGAGAGGCAGCAGTGTGCTAATTTGTTGCTAATATGTGACATAACAACAGAAGAAGAAAAGAAAAAAAATTCTTAGCCTAACAGACTTTTTACTAATTTCCTCCACTTTGAAAGTCATCTTTTTCTAGTTGCATTCCATCGATTCCCAAAGTCGTCTTGAATGATAAATTGTCAATACAACTAAAAAATTAATCAACAAATTGATGTTAATTTTCCTAAAATAATTTTTGTTTGATCTCACCATTATAACCATTTATAATTGTATAATAAACACCTTGTGAAGCTTTAAATTGGGTTGATATAATACTTTAATATTTGTGCCAATATTTTGCAATCAACCACACTTCAGTCAGACACAGATTTCAACATTCAGCACACTAAACGCAACAATGGTAACAATTAAATTTCATTTATTTTAACATTGTAACAATAATCATTTTAATTGCTCTTTTTGTTGTGATACTGACACAAGACAGCAAATAAAATCTGCAAATTAAAAAAAAAACAGTACAACAAAGCAATTTGCAGAATTTATTCATGCCCCAGTGCATTCTGGGAGTCAGTAATTCTGAGTGGCATAGTTACTCTCAATGTTCCTCAGATCACAGATTCAATTAAGTCAACAAAACTTAAGTGGCTTAAGTAAATTGAACTCAAAATAAGTAAGGAATACTTTTAATATATTAGTAGATAATACTTAAATTACACTTAATACAGTTAATATTACTCAGTTGAATTAAGGCAACGAGTTTGCACAATTTAATTAAGTAAGCTTCACAAATTACTTTTTACAGTGTGCAAATCAAGACTTATTAACATTTTATGATATCAATTTTAAAATTGTATTTGTATGCAATCAACTATTTTGTAATTTATTATGTTATTATTTTTATGCATTTTTATGCATGCCATTTATAATGTCCAAATTATTTTTCCATGAACTGCAAAATTTACAAAACAGTGTAATGTTCAAGCTATATTGTGATACAAATGTATCATTTATTTATTTATTTAATTTGCGGATGACAGATGATGAATGTCTTTCTGCAGCACCGCCATTTTCTCACTTATATGATGCGGTGTCTTCTCACTTGAGGCTCTCCTCAAATACCTGCATCTTTATCAGTTAAATTAGTTTTTGTAGAGTGTAGAAACCATAGATATATATAGAATGACTAGATGTGTTATGTCGAGGTCTAGAGCGTCCGCACAGGTCGGCCATCTTACCACAGGCTGGCTTTCTGGCGTAATCAGTCGACCCTGAGGTAAACGGAGGTAAGATAAGTGACCTGCACAAACGTTAATACTTTTATCTCACTACAATCTTGATGGATTTACAAACTGTTTGTTTTCTTACAAACATTATTAACGTGGTTATAATTCTGGATGCTTGAAGATGTTGAAATCGCAGCTTTTCTCCTCAAAAAAACAAAACAAAAAACGACTTAATCATGCAGTTTAGTTGTGTAACGTTATCACTGCTAGCTAACGTTAACTGTTAGGTATCCTGAGGTAAAGTTAAGGTGAGTGATCTGCACAATTGTTAATAACATTACTTTTTTTAACTCGCTGAAATCTTGACAGATTTATAAACTGTTTGTTTTCTTACAAACGTTATTAACGTGGTTATAATTCTGGATGCTTGAACATGTTGAAATTGCAGCTTTTCTCCTCAAAAAACTGACTTTATCGTGCAGTTTAGTTGTGTATTATGGCTAGCTAGGCTACAAGCTACCCAGTAATTTGGGGCGAGGCAGAATTACGCTTTCTTTTCAATATAATACACACATTATAAACATGATTTAACTGAATTTACACAGCTGAATTACTGAAGTTATAGTAATGCTAACCCACTCTATTTCTTCCCCTCTTAAAGTCACTTGTGAGCTAAACCTTTTCCAGTCATCAGCCATCCTTGTTTTTGATGTTCCACTGGCCCTCATCGCACATGAAGTCCCAACCCAACGACTGCCCTACTATCTCTTGTTGCTGTCCCCTTGTCCAGACTTCCTGGCCTGCACAGCCTAGCGACCCACAACCTGCCAACCTATTCACTTGTCACTTCATCATCACTTATCAGGCCCAGCCAGATGAGGAATGGAACCAGCACCACTGGGACACCTTAGTTACTTTGCTAAATTTTTTATGATAATGTAAAAAAAAAAAAACTGAAAAAACAGCATATGCTGGTTAGGTATGTTTTGGTGCTGGGATGCTGGTTTATGCTGGTCCTTGACCAGCAACATGAGCAGCTAAAACCAGCATCCCAGCACCAAAACATACCTAACCAGCATATGCTGTTTTTTCAGCAGGGCTAACACCTCTGTCCAAACATTGATTTTAATAAATCTTCAAAAATCTTTGAAAAGTGCCTTTATAATGTTTAAAAAAACTGGTTTACTACCATTTCATGTGTAAAAATATTTTTATTAACAATTTGGAAATATGGACTTTAGTTCTTTGTGCTGTGTCATAAGCCTTTTTCACAAAAATCGGAAATTACCTCAGCACAGAGTTAGGTCAGTTTCGCTACAGGTCTGCGCCTATTATATTAATATGCTCTTGTCTCAAATAATGCCTTTTACCTTTTCTGTTTTCCAAGTTGTTGTTATATAATCAACAAAGAAACAACATTTTTACTTGTTTGTGATTTATATGGTCACTCGGACCGCTGACTCCTCAATATAATATGAGTGCCAGCTATAGTTTCTATATTCCTAAACTCAATACATCAATGTAATCCAGATCCAAATGGAATAAAGCCATTAATTGGAGTATTGTCTTGTTTAGTATTATATTATTTTATTATGTATATCCCTGGGCACATTATGCAACGTACATTTACACCGTAAAATGAATAATGCAAAGCAAGTAGAAAATACAATATTACTTTAATAATAATAATAACAACATTAATAATCGCAAAAAAAAAAACTGACGTGAAGACTCATAATGCACAGCCAGCACCAAATAGACAGAACGGCAAAACTCAAAACTGTACTGTATTATAAGTGCTATCATTGATAATTAAATAAACATAGTATTTGTGATGACCAGAAGCTGACACAAAATTTTTGAAAAAATGTTTGCTATTTTTAGAGTAAAACCATGGTATATATATCATAGTATCATACTATCTATTTTGTAAAAATAGACTTAGATTCCCGAATTTACGTACATGTTAAGTACGGCCGCTGCTGTCACCGGAAAAACTTTTACCCTGCGAGCACCAATCCTGAAGCCAGAAACACAGAAGTGTGAAAAAGGCTAATTGTCATCACTTTACAAGGTGGGGATTTCAACATGCAGCGTTTCTTGATGTATATTAAGGGAAATCTTGTAGGCTTAGTCTACCTATTCTAGAACATTATTCTATTTTTTAGAACATAAGATAATTATTAAAAAGTATTCAGTGTCATAACTGCATATTTGACGTTTATAATAAATCAAACCATTTGAAAATCTATTAAAAATTGAGCACGTTATGGCTATTTAAAAATGACATGTTTTACTATCAACACAATATATTGGGTGAGCGAGCAGCCTGTGGTAAGATGGCCGCCATATGCGGACGTTCGACTCCGTTGGCCTGCAACGCAGACGAGACATCTAGTCATTCTATATATATATCTATGGTAGAAACACTCTACTTCTTTGTATTAATTTAACTATCAGAGCTGCCAACTTTTGAGTTCAGCTTGGAGTGAGAGTTCCCATAGCCCTAGGGGGTTCCGGGGGCATGCTTCCCCATAAATTTTGTACCGTATTGAGTATTCTGAAACAAGAGTTTGGTGTTAAAAGGGAAACAACAAACAAAAATGATTAGCTACTCCACTAAAGGCACAATTTCCTGTCAGTTTCTCTGCTATACATAGCTGGCATGAAGCAGCTTCAGTTTCTGTTAGCAGATCTTATTATTATTATTATTATTATTACTATTATTATCCTATATTTTTTATTGGTCATATTTTTATTTTCGCTAATATTCGTTTTTCCCCCTTCATTTCGATCTCTTTACTTAACGTTGTAAAGGATACTGTAAAAGGTGATTTTTACTGGAATGCAGTTCAAAGGTTAAATTTAACATTTGTTTTATTTCTCTAATTAATAGACTAGCCTATATAAATACCGCTTCTTTGTATTAATTTAACTATCAGAGCTGCCAACTTTTGAGTTCAGCTTGGAGTGAGAGTTCCCATAGCCCTAGGGGGTTCCGGGGGCATGCTTCCCCATAAATTTTGTACCGTATTGAGTATTCTGAAACAAGAGTTTGGTGTTAAATGGGAAACAACAAACAAAAATGATTAGCTATTCCACTAAAGGCACAATTTCCTGTCAGTTTCTCTGCTATACATAGCTGGCATGAAGCAGCTTCAGTTTCTGTTAGCAGATCTGCTCTCCACCCACAAAAGTCATTATCAGAGTGTGGACACTCCCATTACTTCTGCAGGATAAGAGGAACTTATTTTATGTGTTCATATATATAGCTTATTTTTATTGCTTTGTTAGTTACAAAATCCAGTTAGGAGCGTCTATATAGCAGTATCTTTGACCTCACACAAGACAATGTGGAAACTGCTACTTATGAGGAACTGCTGAACAACAGTTCATTACCAGATACATGGTAAGACTGTCCTAAATGTTTGTTTATTTATTTATTAAAAATATATATATTTATTATTTATGAATTCAAATCAAATTGACTGGAATATGGCAGCTAATGTTTTACTGTAAAATTTTACTCCAACTCACAGACCCTTTATCTTACTGCAGAATTTTTAGAGGATCAGTCTACAAAGAACTTTTCTGATCATATTTCTGTGCAATTGATCAATGCATGCAGATGGTCTAGAACCAAACAGATGTTATTCTGCTGATACTGATAGATAATCATCTGAATGGATTTAACATGTTAAAAATGAGCTGATATTACTAAACTTTTATTGATGGCTGAAATCCCTATCAAATAAGTCTATACTATGGTGACCGTGAGGGGACCTTTTTGGTTCACTAAATTTTGTCGTGGAAACGTCATAATCTTGTGGGAATGTGTTATAACATGGCTAAGAGATTTTAATTTGTGGGAACGTCATATGTGACCCTGGACCACAAAACCAGTCTTAAGTCGCTGGGGTATATTTGTATATCTATAAATATATCAAAATGTAATTTTTGATTAGTAATATGCATTGTTAAGAACTTAATTTGGACAACTTTAAAGGTGATTTTCTCAGTATTTTGATTATTTTCTCAGTATTTTGATTATTTTATTATTTAGATTTTTTTGCACCCTCAGATTCCAGATTTTCAAATAGATTTATCTCTGCAAAATATTGTCCTATCCTAACAAACCACACATCAATAGAAAGCTTATTAATTGAGCTTTCATATGTTGAGCTTTCATATGTACATCTCAGTTCTGTACAATTTAACCTTATGACTGGTTTTGTGGTCCGGGGTCACATATATACTTGTGCGAAAGACATATTATGACATCCATTTCTTTGTTTAATGCATAAACAAACCTGCCTGACTATGGTTACCTGCACTGCAAAAAATGCTTTTCTTACCTAGATTTTTTGTCTTGTTTCCAGCCAAAATATCTTAAAATTCTTAAATCAAGAAGGATTTTCTAGACAAGTAAAAATTATTGTCGTTTTAATTAAAAACAAGTCAAAATAGTGTGAGTTATTGCTTAAAACAAGCAAAATAATCTGCCAATGGGTTAAAAAAACAACCTTTGTCTGCTTGAAATAAGATTTTTTTTTTTTTGCTTACCCCGTTTGCAGATTATTTTGCTTGTTTTAAGCAAAAACTCACTTAATTTTGACTTGTTTTTACTAAAAACAAGACAATAATTTTTACTTGTCTAGAAAATACTTCCTGATTCAAGAATTTTTTGATATTTTGGTTGGAAACAAGACAGAAAATCTAAGTAAGAAAAGCCTTTTTTGCAGTGTGGGATTATCAGAGATGGATTTATTAATATTTATCTTAAATTTAAAAAGTATCATATTAATTATCATGGAAATGAATACATTATTAAATTATTATATTAACAATAGGCGATGCTGTTGTATTATTATTATTATTATTATTATTATTATTATTATTATCCTATATTTTTTATTGGTCATATTTTTATTTTCGCTAATATTCGTTTTTCCCCCTTCATTTCGATCTCTTTACTTAACGTTGTAAAGGATACTGTAAAAGGTGATTTTTACTGGAATGCAGTTCAAAGGTTAAATTTAACATTTGTTTTATTTCTCTAATTAATAGACTAGCCTATATAAATACTATAGTGTTTCACTGAGGAATGAATCATTCACATTTTGTTTCATTTGTAAATGAAAACATACGGGCATAAACCATCATAATGTCAAAACTTGATAGGCACAATTATCAGGCGTTAACAATATAGCCCTAATCAGTTATTAAAATAATAATAGCCTAATAATAATAATAATAATAATAATAGGAAATAAAGTGACTTGGGGCTGTATTTTTATATTTATTCTGTATTGATTTACCATTTAATTTGCAAATACTGTAAACGCCTGACATTTATGCCAATAAAGTTTTGACTTTATAATCGTATTTATGCCCGGGTTTGACGATAAATGATTTACATAAATGATAAACTACGTTAATGATTCACTCATCAATGAAGCACTATATTTATATAGGCTAGTCTATTAATTAGACGAAATAAAATAAAATATATGCTAAATTCAACCTTTAAACTGCATTCCAGTAAAATTCCCAGTCATATAGCATAATTAAAGCCTTATTTGTTTTTATCATGTTGAGCATCTACAGTATCATTGACATTCAGAACGTTGAGAGATCGAAATGAAGGGAAAAACGAATAAACAAACATAAAAATATAACCAATAATAAAAGGCTAATAATAATAATAATAATAGGCCTAATACAAATATTACGGGGGAAAAAAATCAGTTAGTGGACTTATAACTACATAAAATGTTTCTTGTAGGCCTATTTTATTTGATGTAGGCCCTACTTGTAATATTTATTAATGATAAACTTCTTTTGAGCGTAGACAGCATCGCCCATTGTTAATATAATCATTTAATATTGAATTAATTTCTATTAATGTAATAATTTCTTAATTCAAAATAGAATATTAATAAACCTATCTCTGATAATCCCAGGTTACTATGATCACACGGGTTTTGATGCATTAAAGTCGTGTCCACGACAAAAGGATGTCGTTACCTCGACAAAAATATCTAGTGGCCAAGACATAATATCATGTTCCCATGAGAAAATTAAGTGAACCGATCATGTACCCTTACGGTCACCGTACTATACAGCATATTTTATGAATGAATATTGAAAAGACAGCAGATCTGAAGAAAATGTTTGCATAACACGCTTTCTGATTTTGAAGAGTGCTTGTTATGTTCCTTCTTAGTTGTGCATTTTTGCATTACATTTTTCTGTAATTGTACAGTATGTTTTATATATATATATATATATATATATATAACATTTGTGCACTTTTTTAGTAAACCAGACCTGTTCTTTACATTAACAGAATTATTAGGATCATGGTGAGAACCCTGTATGAATTGTCTGATCTGAGAGAGACAGGGTTTGGTCAGCCGTATCCCAGACATGGTCTGAAGTTGTTGTGGTGGTTTGCTCATGACTGTGTTGAGATTGACTCCAATGGTCGAATGATTGCAATGTGTGACATTGCAAATGGAGTGTTTGGCTTCCACCAATTCTTTAATAATGATGGACTTCTTCCTCACACGAATCTACCATACTTTGGGGTGGGCAACCTGAACACCACTGATCTACTGCCTGATTATGTCACTGAGAATTACACTGGATATTCAGACAACAGCAACACAGATCGCATCATTGTGCCATTTAAATGGTGGTCCAATCCACCCAGATTCCAAAAGATTTATGTGACACAGCACTCAGATCAGGTGAACTTTGACCAGAATCACACCTACCGCATTAATATTAATCTCATGAAAAACATTAAAGCGTTAAGCTTGAAGAAATTTCTCAAAGAAACTGTGAACTCTTATCAAAATTCTTACCAACAGCATTACAGACTCACATCATTTCCATCTCCAGCTCGGTCAGTGGAGTTTCAAGCTCACAAGAGTCAAAAGTCGAATCTGTCTAAAAAGAATGTTTGTGCAAAATGCTGCAAAATGCTGTTTTGTATGTTTTTGTTCATTTACACTGTTTTTGTCTTGCTTTTAATAATGGGAATATAGTTTTCATGCTGTTTGTTTTTTTATTTTTAAGATGTGCATTGCAGCTCCATTGTAAGCATCTGCTAAATGAATAGGTTTACGGTTTAATCTGATGTATGTAAATGTAATTATAAAAAGATGTTTATGGAATTTAAGATATGATGTTGACCTTTGCATGTTTATCACTGGAATCTTTTAATGATTTACTCCACTGATGTATATAAGATATATTTTAGATCAACGGAGACAGAAGATAAAACTTTGAGATTATCATATAGAAAACGTCTAAGACTGTTTAAACTTCCATTACCAACGTTGTTGATAAGTTATGAACACTGTGTAATAAAATGAATATGCAATATGAAGTCTGAATGAGTGAGACATTATAGCTCAATATGAAATAGCTTTAATGTAAATCTTCTTATTATCTGTCCCATCTGCTCTAATGTGTTTCTGTATGTTTTGTTTCCATTCATCAAAACAGAAACAGACACACACAAGTACAACCTGTAGGACAACAAGTGTTTGTTACCATAGAATAGTTCCTGTCACGTGTTCATTAACATCAGCAAACATGCATTGTTTTCATGTCATTTGAATGAAGCAGTTGGTGCCAAAGATCTAGTTTGACTTCTTCAAGGTAAAGTGTACAAGATATCAGCGCACTACAGATTATCTTGCTGCGATAATCCTGGAAAGCCAGTTTTTCTCAGTTTTGCGTAAGTGATTACTATCTGTAAATCTATTTTATCTAGTTTGTTTTGAAGCTGGTTGGTTTTGGTCAAAGACAAACTGATTTTAATGTATTGTGCTGCTTTTGAAAGAAAATCTGTTGCTTAAATTTGTTGAACAGAGCTGACACTTATTGGAAAACACCATCAAAATAGCCTAAATATTAAACTAAGAGGTGTTCCAATTCTACAAACTTAACTAATAATGAAATTAACTATCCTTATGAAAAAGACGTTTATTCAAGTGTGCTATTAGTATACTTCTTTTAAACTA
>NC_133366.1:9403520-9429677 GCF_049309525.1 Garra rufa | reverse complement strand
CGACGCCGCTGCCGGATCTTCACCTCCTTGATGAAATCTGACCATTCCATGTCCTGAATGATCTCAATGAGGCCTTGGCTGATGCGGTAGGTGGAGTTCTCATCAAAGCGCCCTTGACCTAAATGATGTGTCACATAAATTCTCTCAAACCATTTGTCATTCCAGTCTGAAGCGACTGAAACAACAATGCGATCTGCGTTGCTCTCACGCACATCATGGTCATAATTCTTAGTAACATAATGAGGCATTGCACCTGGGTGGTGCAGGTTGCCCATTTCATAGTACGACAGGTCAGTATCAGGAAGAATTCCTTCTGAATTATGGAATAGATGGAAACCAAAATCTCTGTGTTCTGGGTCGTATTGTGCAATCATATTGCCGTCGTCGTCAATCTCTATACATTCCTTAGCAAACCACCACAGCAGAATGAGACCGTGTCTGGGAGACGGCTGACCAAACTTAGTCTCTCTCAGATGGGCCAGTTCATTCAGAGTTCTCAGTCGGGGCATTCTGCGTCTAGAAAACAAACAGGGGGAAATAAATAAATAAACAAACAGGACTGGCTTGCAGGCTATGACAAAATTGCAGGGTTACTCCACCCCAAAATTAACATGTTGTTGACTGCCAGGTAAATAGAACTGTCTAAACCCAAAAAAATATTAAAGGCATTGTCAAAATAGTCCATCTGCCATGAGTGGTTCAATCTGAATTTTATGAAGTGACGAGAACACTTTTTACGCAAAGAAAATAAAAATAACGACTTTATTCAACAATTCATCTCATCTGCATCCCTGTAGCACTATTTTGGGGACTATCCGCTGGATGCAAACTGCGTATGCTGTTTGGACTGTTTTGATGCCTTTCATACTTTTTTGGGTCTTGACAGTGGTATTTACCTGGCAGTCAACTGGACAGTGATAAGCCTCCTGGTTTTCATCCAAAATATCTTAAATTGTGTTCCGAAGACGAACTAAGCTTTTACGGGAGTTGCCCGACATGGGGGTAAGTGATTAATGACAAAATTTTCATTTTGGTGTGGAGTGAAGGATCTGAGGATCCTCAAATGCAAACTGTGTGTGTTGCTTCAAGAGAGCAACCATACATTTGTGTTGTGTTTTACTTTCTTTTTCTATATTCTTCATTTATTCTTTATTCATTCATAATCATTTATCATTTAATAATTGTATTATTCCATTTAATCATAATAATTTATAATAATCATTATAGTCATTTATATATCCATTTCATTTCATATATATATATATATATATATATATATATATATATATATATATATATAATTTTTTTTTTTTTTTTTTCCATTGTTGTTTAGTCTTATGACTGTGTGGTTTCATGGCCTGTTCGTCCTACTGAATACGAGATATGAGGGCATGTTTATGAACCTCAAGGTTTATGGGATGCTGTTTTGAAACAGTTTGGTATAACAATACTTGTTGGATCTATGTTCTTCAGACGAAGTCTGAGCATTGAGACACGCAACTAAGACTATTCAATAAACTTCTCCTTTTTACCATCATAACTTTGTCTCCTGCTTCTGCTCTTCACTTTCAATAGTTTTTCCTCAGTCAACATTTTGGTGTAATCGTCAGGATGGCATAGCATTTTCTTGGCTGACAGAAGACTGTTAATAGTGTTTTGGGTATTTTGGGTACCAGATAAGACCTCCTGTTAACAGGGTTTGGGTATTAGACTACTCTGCTGACGAGTGGTTCTGTTACTGGACAAACTGATATTTTCTGATGGGATCTGGCGTCCGGGGCTGGATCTTAATTGTCTAGGCATGGGGACAGTGATCTAACAGGAGTAACTCGTTCATTAAATATAATGAATAACACAAGTGATGGTGTAATATGTAGTTTAATTTATTAAAATATATTAAATAACATAACCTAAAAACATATTATTTATATATTATGTATTACATGTAATATAATATAATGTAATAATACATATTGTCTTTTTTAAATTCAGAGCTTGAACACTTAAACATTTAGAGACACTCATTGGTTTGTCTTTCTCTTCCAAGACCTAGGCATACTGAAATTCAAAATATATAAATTTAAAAAAAATTGCTTGGAGTAAGTTATAACATTTCTTATTGATGTTACAAATAACTGAGAATGTGTGATGTGAATTAGGTGACTTGTAACTTGTTCCTTATATTTAAGAAATTGGAAGTGTTACAACTGACCCATGTTACAACCATCCCCGGTTTCCCCTACAGATGAAAATGAAAAACAAAAATGCTAAATGTAAAGCAAAAATGAAAAACAAACCCCCAAAATGTTTTCAGTTTGTATTTTTATTCTATTTATTTTCTGACTTACCGATTTACAATTGAAAAATGTCCAACATAGGCTGTTTTTTTTTTTAATCTTTTAACTTTCAACTAAAGTTTACCCTCTCAAAAACGTATATAATTTTTATTTTTTTATTTTTTTATTTTTTTTAGTGGGTGCAGGGCACTATAATTCATTTAAGTTAGAATAGCAAAATAAAGTAAACAGTGACAGATTATACCCAGAAATTCTTCATACAGTGGACTGCCAGTAAAACTTATAAAAATTTGAGACCAGAACCTAGTCACACTTTGGTCAACAAAGTGTTGATAGTTGTGTAAATGTTGTCTGAATTTTGGGTTGATTGTAATCCATTACATTCCTTTCTGTCAAAATTATCTGAGATTATCAAGATGAACTTGTTCTGACGGTGATTAACTCTTAAATTCTTGTCATATTTGATTACCATTTTCTAAACTATAGCGAATAAACTCCGATAATGTGAGGAATGTTGAAAGCGTCTGAATACATTGTGGTTCGACTGTACATTAGTTAGTCAGTTCGTTTAACAGACGTTTTGAATTTAATCTTATTCCAGTCTAGTCTTATTGGACCAACAAGTGGACATTTAGGTTTCGTTTCTCTCTAAACTCACACCCACAGTACAGTCCATCTGGATACAGACCATCACAACGCAACGCAAGACATTTACACAAAATGTTATATAAAGCATATTTAAACATCGATATCCCACGTAACGTTTAAAACGATCTTATAATGTAATTAAAGTTGGTCTTAATGAGAAAAATACAATTAAAATCAGACAAATAGACACAGAATACTGTACCTTATTATTGCGTATGAAGGATCTGAGTCTGTGCAGCGCAAGTGCTCCTGTTATTATTCATGCCTCTGTCTGTGGGCGGTGACAAACACAAACTTAGACCTAAACATTTCAATAATACTACACCTTGATCACGAATTACAACCTAAAACAATTACTTAACTAAAAAAGTCCAGTCTTTTAAATTCCAGTCTTCTAAATGAATAAAGTGAAAATATAATTGTCAACGGAATTAACGGTTTCTGTTGTTTTTTATTCAACTTTTAAATACCTTTTTCCTTTTCTCATAGTGTTAAATCATTAAAATAATATTTTATTTTACTTTTTATTCTTACTAAAGGTGTGTTTACTTTCCACAGCTGCGGAAAGGAAAGTGAAAGTAGGCCTAAAGCAGATGAGGAAAACACACAAAACTCCCACAGTACATTAGTATATTTGTATCAAAACACAAACAGAAACAATACTGCAATGGTCATTTTTGCCCTATATCCAAGGTCTTAATATTGATGAATGTATCTAACAATTAAAAATTCAGCTATCAGTGCCAACACAACACCACTATTTTGAAACCACCTATATAATATCCAATTTATTGTTGCATCTTTAATTAGTAACACATTTTAATTGCCTTAAAAGGACTTTAGCTAGATCTTTAGCACTGACCACCTCATTTTTGTGACACTGATAATGCATATTTTCTGATGTCATTTAACTACTAAAAAGGAGCTATATAGTAACACCCATTTGTTGTCCAGTGTGTGTGTGTGTGTGTGTGTGTGTGTGTGTGTGTGTGTGTGTGTGTGTGTGTGTGTGTGTGTGTGTGTGTGTGTGTGTGTGTACCTGGTATTCATCACGTTGTGGGGACCAAATGTCCCCACAAGGATAGGAATACCAGTAGATTTTGACCTTGTGGGGACATTTCTCAGGTCCCCATGAGGAAACAGGCTTATAAATCATGCACAATTAGTTTTTTTGATGAAGTAAAAGTATGCACAATCTCCTGTGAGGGCTAGGTTTAGGTGTAGGGTAGGTGTAGGGTGATAAAAAGTACGGTTTGTACAGTATAAAAACCATTACGCCTATGGAATGTCCCCATAAAACATGTAAACCCAACATGTGTGTGTGTGTGTGTGTGTGTGTGTGTGTGTGTGTGTGTGTGTGTGTTGCAGTATGGATGAACAAACTCATCAGTGTGAAAAGAGAAACACATTAGAGCAGGTGAGGCAGGTATTATGGGATTTATATGATACAAAGCATACAAACAAGTGTTTTTTGGAGATGATACTACAGTGAGGGTACTTAAAGTAATTTGAAGCATGTCAGTGAAAACCAACACAATAAATATGAACAAAGCACTAAAGAAGCTTAGATATTAAGAGGATACATAGTAATAGGAATAAGAATATTCAGACTAATAGCCATAGCCTATATAAATATAAAATCTTATTCAATCTTGAATGTTTGTTTACATCACTGCATTTAAAAAAAAAACATGATGCTCAACATACATGTCTAGCATTTGCCATGAAAACTGCAGCAAACTAAAATTTTGTCTTTTGAAAAGCAAAAACACATCCGCAAAAAATAAACAGCAATGCAACGAAAAGCAGAGTGCAGCATGTACAGACATTACAAGTAGATTGATGTGATCTTTGAGCCTGCAGAGACTGCTCATAGAAATTCAGATTCTGATCAACAGTTTCTCTGAGGAAGTCTTCACAGATCAGCTGTTGAATCTCCTTCAAAAGAGTAATGCTAATACAGAAGGTGTGATTTGGATCGAAGCGCGCCCGATTTGAGTGCTGTGTCACATAGATGCTGTCAAATCTGTTCCAGCTCGAGTCAAAGGAAACAATGATGCGGTCTTTGTTGCTGTCGTCTGAATATCTAGTGTGATTCTTGGTGACATAATGTGGCAGTGAATCAGTGGTGTTCAGGTTGCCAACCTCATAGTATGGCAGGTTACTGTGAGGAAGAAGACTTTCCCTATTATGGAAAGGTTCAAAGCCAAACACTCCATTTGCAGGGTTGCACCGTGCAATCATACAACCATTATTATCAATCCGAACACATTCATGAGCAAACCACCACAACAAGTTCAGACCGTGTCTGGGACGTGGCTGACCAAACCTGGTCTCTCTCAGATCAGACAAGTCATACAGGGTTCTCATCGTGGCAATCCTGTTGAAAAAGAAGACTAATTTTATAGGTTATCAGCAGTCGTCTAAGCATTTCACTTCATATCATACTGTGTGTGTGACAAATAAAATTTCAAACTTCAACAGCATACTTGCAATGATGAAAAAAAAAAGAAAAATGTTAAAGCAAGAACAATAAAGGTGCATTTATAAAAGTTATTAACACAGTTATTTTAGTATTATGATACAGCACATTTTTAGATATTGATCACTTATGCAGATCTTTGCAGCAGTAGAAAGACTGGTCATCTGAGACTCTTGAGTGAGATGAACGAGATAAGTTGAAAAGCTCAAGATGTACCTTGTGTAAAGACAGATTCTTCAAGCTTTTCTCTTAAGCTTTAAGACTGAGGTATGTTGAATTTTCTTGAGCAAAGAGAGTGTCCCTGAAAAATGTGTAGAAGAGAAATATAGGTGTTTAAAATGATTGAAAACCGAAAAAGATTTAAGCGGAAGCAGAAGCAGAAATTCACAACCAGCAGAAAAATAACCAACCAATTTAGTAAAGTAAAAGAGAAAAAGAGCAATCTATACCTTATACCTTTTCTTTGACAGCAGAAATGTGTTTCGTGCTGGTGTCTTTAAAAGTTGAAGAGAATGAATAGCTAATTTTAACTGAAGCAGATGCCACTGTGGGTGTGTCCTTTTAAAGCCGCCGACTTTGACTTCCCAGTAGTATAGCAAGGCTACATAGACCTATAGAGAGAGAGATTTTTGCATCACTGATAACAATACATATTTGCTATTGTCACTAAACTAATGATAGAAACTATGTTATGCACCCGTTAGTTGACCAACAGGTTGTATGTGCGTGTCTGCTGCTGTTATGATGTATAGAAACTCATGCTATTGGAAGTGAAACTTGCAGAAACACGTTAGAGCGGATGGGACTGATAATAGGGAGATTTACATTAAGCAAACACACATCACAACAATTATATAGTTTGCTACCTGATCTCATGATGGAAATGTACCTGGGGGAACTGTTTCACAAGACACGAAATACGTACCAAAAAGTACATATCACTGCAGTTTCCAATAGAAATAAATGCTAAAGGCTGTAAAACGGTGAGCACTTATAATGGTTTTCGTACATAGTTAATATACAGCTCCATATGTTTTGCTTTCTGGACATAACAAGCTTGCTTGGTAGCTCAGCTGGCATGGAATTATAGACTTAGGATGCGGAAATATTGGGTACAAATCCCGTCAAAAACATGAAAGAGCTGCAAGATTGAAAAACAAGCTAAAACGGCATGCTTGTGATTGCATTTTTATGTCAGATCTGAAAATCTTGTTTATAAATACAAGAAGAAAATGAATAAAATGCAAAACAGCACAATTATATAGTAGTCAAGTTTTTAATAGTTGCTTTGTTTGAAATCATGTCAGGCAGGAATGGAACATTGAGGAAGATTTTTTTTTTTTTTGAGACTAATTTTATCTTTCTGTTTATATTGTTTATTATCATCGCACTAAAAACATCCATATTTGTCATGAGGAAAATTTGAGCATTTTTTAAATTTAGCTACACATCAAACATCAGACCAAACTGTCCAGGATCAGAAATACACACAAAAAATGGGCAAAGAAATCTAAACCAGTAAGCTGAAACATAAATCAATGCAAAGCAGCATTATTCTGTGGTACATGTCTGATGACGTCAAAGACCCAATTGTCAAAACAAAACAAACGAGGTGCTGCGGCGCAAGAGCTGTGTGTCACTAACATGCCGAAACGAAACGCAAATGTAGTTTCACAGACAAATTGCAAAGAGAAGAAAAGAAAAGACCAAGAGAGATGATATTTTTTACAAGGCAATAAGGTTTTGATATAAGATTCAGTTCAAACAGAAAGAGAATTTACATAAATCTGTGATTTCTAAAAGCGCTTTGTCATTATTGAGCACTTGGGTACTTGGGGGGTCCTTTATCCAAATCCAGAAAATTATTTTGAATGAACAGAAATAGTGTCTGTAGGATCCAGTTGATGATGATCATATTAACTCAATAATAGTGGTGCTGTCTGATCTTAACACTTCCGATGAAATCTGGCCATTCCAATCTTTGAATTTTGTCAATGAGGTTTTGGCTGATTTGGTAGGTGCAGGTCTCATCGAAGCGCCCCTGGCCTAAGTGATGTGTCACATAAATCTCTGCAAACCAGGTTTTATTCCGTTTTGAGTTGACTGACACAACAATGCGATCTGCATTGCTCTCACGTACATATGGGTTATAATACTTAGTAACAAAAAAAGGCATTGCGCCTCGATGGCGCAGGTTGCCCATTTCATAGTATGGTAGGTCAGTGTAAGGAAGAAGTCCTTCTGAATTATGGAATGGGTGGAAACCAAAATCTGGGTCGCAGCATGCAATCATCCTGTTGTTGTCAATCTCAATACATTCATTAGCAAACCACCACAGCAGAATGAGACCGTGTCTGGGATACGGCTGACCAAAGCTGGTCTCTCTCAGATGGGACAATTTTGTCAGCTTTCTTGGTTGGGCCATTCTGTGTCTAGAAGACAGATTGAAAAAAACATGATAAATAAGAGTGGAATACAGTGGAAAAAAATTATATTAAATGAGCTGTGTGATGAATATACTGTAAACTAGGTTTAATTTCTTTTTTAAAAGACACATCCAAAGCTCATTACTAATCAGAGTCTGAAAGGAAATAGTGCAAATTGTTTTATATGTCACAGGTGTTAAAAAGTATATACGTTTTGATTTTTAATTTATTTATTTTTTCTTCAGAAAATGGCAGATCGTTCTGCTAAGACCCTTATTCCTCTGCTGGGATCGTGTAGAGCCCTTTGAAGCTGCATTGAAACTGCAGTTTGGACCTTCAATGCGTTGATCCCCAGTGAAGTCCACTCTATGTACAAAAATCCTGGAATGTTTTTTTTTTCTAAAACCTTCATTTCTTTTCGACTGAAGAAAGAAAGACAGGAACATCTTGGATGACATGGGGGTGAGTAAATTATCAGGAAATGTTCATTCTGAAAGTGAACTAATCCTTTAAAGTTGATCTCGTTAACAAAGGGCAATAAAATAGACCAAAACAAACAAACAAAAAAAAAGCAATAGGATATCGCACCTGTAGTTCATTCGGTGTAAGAAGGATCTGTATCTGTGACAACTAACATGCTTTTATTCTTCATGTCTTTGTAAGTGGGTGGTGCAAAACACAAACCTGCTGCGAAACTAACAAACAAACACTGATTCTTCATTTGAAGAAATATGTAATTGTTACAGAAATTAAAACAGTTCCTATATCATTTTTATATCAGCTTTAAGTAATTAAACAAAAACGTTTTTGTTTTCTTTTCTCACATTGTTAAGGGTATTAAAACATCACTTTTTTATTGTTTGTTGAAGTGTTTGCTTTCTACAGCTGCAGAAGATTAGGGGAATAACTGGGAAAGTAAAAAAAAAAGCAGACTGACAGTAGGGTGGATGACTATTGTAAGACAAAAATATAGATATGATGGGATTTACTCATTAATTCAGGTTTACAGTTTATGATATTAGATCAATTATTGGCACTTATTGCATAGACAAATAAAATTAAAAAAAGAAACTAAACTGCTATAAATCGGCATAACCACTGAAAACACCCATATTCAGATTATTATTTGATATAATAATAAACATGAATGTATATATTGTATTCAAAATTGGCTAAAATAACACCAGTGGATACAATCTATATTTGATTCAAATACCAGGCAATAGCAGCAATAATAACCACAGTTAACAATGCAAATCTCAGTATAGAGGAGCGTTTTCCACAAGTGGCCTGACTCTGACAGGTTTCTCTCTGCGCTGACTGAGGTGTGTCTATGTCTATGGATAGCTGCTCAGAACAATTTGTGGGTTCACTTCGGAAGTCTTCATGGTTCAACTCCTTAATATCCTCAGTGAGTTCATTTCTATGACAGGTTTCTCCCGACACTGACTGAAGTACATCTGTGTTTACATGTTCAGAACAATCCGTGTGTTCTCTAAGGAAGTCTTCATGGTTCAGCAGTTTAACGTTCTTCATTAGTTCATTGCCAGTACTCTGAGATATGTTAGTCTGCACTGGCGGATGTATGCCCATGGATACATGTTCAGGATGATTTGTGCATTCTCTGAGAATTTCTTCCCAAATCAAGTCTTTTTTACTCTGAGAGGTGATAGTCTGCACTGGCTGATTTATGCCTGTGGATGCATGTTCAGAACGATTTGTGGGTTCTCTGAGGAATTCTTCACGGCTCAAGTCTTGAATGTCCTTTATGAGTTCAGTGCTAATGCGGTAGGTGTGATTCTGGTCAAAGTATGTCTTATCCGAGTGCTGTGTCACGTAAATATTCTCAAATCTTTTCCACTTTGAGTGAAAGGAAACAATGATTCGATCTGAGTTGCTGTTGTCTGAATGTCCTGTGTAACTTTTAGTGACAAAATGAGGCAGTGAGCCAGTGGTATTCAGGTTGCCCACTACATAGTATAGTAGGTCAGTGTGAGGAAGAAGTTTTTCCCTATTATAGAATCGATGAAAGCCAAATACTCCATTCTCAGGGTCACACTGTGCAGTCTTGCGACCATTGAAATCAATCTGGACACAATCATGAGCAAACCACCACAACAAGTTCAGACCATGTCTGGGATGCGGCTGACCAAACTTGGTCTCTCTCAGATCCGACAATTTATTTAAGGTTCTTACCATGGTCCTGACAACAAAACATGTAAAACAAAAAAATGTAAACACAACTGGTCTTTCTCCAACAATAGTGCACCTGTTGTTCAAAGAAAGGTTAGTGTATATATATGAAAAAAAGAACCATGAAATGGTATTAAATGTTTTGGTAAAACATATCTACAGATTTTGATCACTTACACAGTATACAAATTAAAAGATTTCAACACCTGTAGGCTGATAAATTGAAGGATTAAACTTTAGTGAGAATATCTACCAATTTTGTAAAATATTAGCTTTTGTTGGTATTAATTGCTTCTATTGTCCTCATTTGTAAGTCGCTTTGGATAAAAGTGTCTGCTAAATGACTAAATTTAATATAAACAAGGCAGTCAAGATGTGAACACCGTAAACACATTTGCAAGCTACTATAATATGACTAATCTATATTTGTTTCATGATTATTACTTGGTAATAGATTTGAAATGCTTAACCCAAAATGATAAATACAAGCTTCAATGAAGGAAAACAATGTTCTTAATCTAAAGTACCTGTTTCTTTATTCCTTTTAAAAATGTAAAAAAGAACTTGCTCTCCTTTCTATTGTGGTGTTATATCCATTTTATTCTGCATAAAAATGTATATAAATTATATGCAATTCATAAATAAAAATAACTCAATATGTTCAATGTAAAGTTAATAATGATTTAATAACATAATAAAAAATCAGCTAAACACATTATGATATCAATCCACCGTCCTTACCTCGTTGAAGCAAGGGGAGCGTTTTATGGATACGTCCTTTTGTGTGAAGATCTGCAAACAGAAACGTGTTGTTGTTCCATAGTAATATCAGGGGAGGAGTGACTCCATGGGGAAATATTTGGTTGCCAAATAGTGTACAGCATTATTCAAAGCAGATTTTCAAACCAGGCCAAGCTACATATATAGATATTAAAACACAAGCAGCAAACAACTCAAAATGTGTGATTACAATATAGGAGACAGAACATGAATAATAATAAGTGCGGCTTTCTGAAACTTAGAGCACTCGAATCTCTTCACGCTGACATCTGCTGGTTAAAAAAATCATGTAAATGTTGTTTAATCAACTTTTATGAAGTAAATCATAAAAACTACTCGAGATTACTTCCAATCACGTTTAATATATTTAATATTTCATAGCAACTATTTTACCTCATATATATATGGGACAAACTGCTGTCCCACGTCCCACATTTAAAAAAGTATTGAAATCTTAGATTTTACAAAGATCATTGTAATATCTATTGAAACTTAGAATATTATTTAAAAATATTAGTAAGCTTATATATACAGTCTTGGCCAAAAGTTTTGAGAATGACACAAATATTAGTTTTCACAAAGTTTGCTGCTCAACTGCTTTTAGATCTTTGTTTCAGTTGTTTCTGTGATGTACTGAAATATAATTACAAGCACTTCATACGTTTCAAAGGCTTTTATCGACAATTACATGACATTTATGCAAAGAGTCAGTATTTGCAGTGTTGGCCCTTCTTTTTCAGGACCTCTGCAATTCGACTGGGCATGCTCTCAATCAACTTCTGGGCCAAATCCTGACTGATAGCAACCCATTCTTTCATAATCACTTCTTGGAGTTTGTCAGAATTACTGGGTTTTTGTTTGTCCACCCGCCTCTTGAGGATTGACCACAAGTTCTCAATGGGATTAAGATCTGGGGAGTTTCCAGGCCATGGACCCAAAATTTCAACGTTTTGGTCCCAGAGCCACTTAGTTATCACTTTTGCCTTATGGCACGGTGCTCCATCGGATTGTTGGAAGAAGTTGCTGTTGGAGGGTGTTTTATACCATTCTTTATTCATGGCTGTGTTTTTGGGCAAAATTGTGAGTGAGCCCACTCCCTTGGATGAGAAGCAAGCCCACACACACTCAAAAAAATAATTCATTGGATGAACTCAATTTAATTGAGGGCAGGATTTCCATCCAATAAATATGTGTGACCCCAACTCATAAAAAACAAATTCATGCAATGAAATGTAATTGAGTTGGGCCAACTCAATTTGATCAAATATAGTTTCAATGAAACTGATACGTTTATGAAGTAATTATTTTATGTTTGTTGAACTCAATCTAAAACATTTAACTGGAAAACAAATAACTAGGCAGAAATTCTTTTACACTCAAAAAATGATACATTGGATTTACTTAACTTTAGGCATTAACCAACTTATTAGGCATTAGCCATAAGATGGCTTTGTTACATCCATGGCATGCCCAAAGTAGTTGTTTATTTTATTATTAAAACAACTTTAACTTATGTTATCAGGTCCTCAACCCAAGCACATGCTCTATGCATTCACCACAATGGTAACCCCCAAAAACACTACCATACCAGAAACTGTTTTAAATGCAAACATAAAAGAACATTAAACATTAACAAGTCTCCCAATTTTATCATCTTATTAAAAAATGCATAAAATACAATTTTATTTCAACATTTACTCTCCTTATCCAGCCGTGTGCAAAGCATGATGGGAAGGGGAAATCCACTTAATGTTACTGTTTAATGTTATTTTTGGTCTACTTAATTGAAATACGTTCTTTCAAAATGAAAATATTGAGTTGAACCAAAACGCAACTGTTTCAAATCAGTTTAACACAATGCAATTGTTTAAATGGGAAACCTAACACAATGGTGTTAAATGAAAAATATTTTTTTAAATTAACTGAACAGTGTGGTAGAATCATTTATTTGAGTGCATGAATGGTCTCAGGATGCTTTACTGTTGGCATAACACAGGACTGATGGTAGCGCTCACCTTTTCTTTTCCGGACAAGCCTTTTTCCAGATGCCCCAAACAATCGGAAAGAGGCTTCATCGGAGAATATGACTTTGCCCCAGTCCTCAGCAGTCCATTCGCCATACTTTTTGCAGAATATCAATCTGTCCCTGATGTTTTTTTGGAGAGAAGGGGCTTCTTTGCTGCCCTTCTTGACACCAGGCCATCTTCCAAAAGTCTTGGCCTCACTGTGCGTGCAGATGCGCTCACACCTGCCTGCTGCCATTCCTGAGCAAGCTCTGCACTGGTGGCACTCCGATCCCGCAGCTGAATCCTCTTTAGGAGACAATCCTGGCGCTTGCTGGACTTTCTTGGATGCCCTGAAGCCTTCTTAACAAGAATTGAACCTCTTTCCTTGAAGTTCTTGATGATCCTATAAATTGTTGATTTTATTTGCAATCTTAGTAGCCACAATATCCTTGCCTGTGAAGCAATTTTTAAGCAACGCAATGATGGCTGCACACGTTTCTTTGCAGGTCACCATGGTTGACAATGGAAGAACAATGATTTCAAGCATCACCCTCCTTTTAACATGTCAAGTCTGCCATTCTAACCCAATCAGCCTGACATAATGATCTCCAGCCTTGTGCTCGTCAACATTCTCTCCTGAGTTAACAAGACGATTACTGAAATGATCTCAGCAGGTCCTTTAATGACAGCAATGAAATGCAGTGGAAAGTTTTTTTCGGGATTAAGTTAATTTTCATGGCAAAGAAGGACTATGCAATTCATCTGATCACTCTTCATAACATTCTGGAGTATATGCAAATTACTTAAGCAGCAACTTTTCCAATTTCCAATATTTATGTAATTCTCAAAACTTTTGGCCACGACTGTACATTCATCATTTAGTGGGTACTTTCAATTGGGAAGGGGCTGTCCTGAACCCTAACCCCTAAATTTCAATTTATGAAAATGATATTGGAAATGTTTTTATTTTTTTCTAAAGTTGTTTTTAAAAGTTTTTTCCCCTTTTGTAACTTATCAAACTTTGTAAAAAAAAAAAAAAAAGTGTTGTGCATTTTAGTCCATTGGCTGAGACGGAACTGTGCTAGCTAACAAGTGTATAACATTAAGTTTCAGTAGTGACATCCTTTCTTGGGTGTTATTTCCTAAAATTGTCACTACCGAACAGTCATGACCAAAACCTATCATCATTTTGTATTTTAGTATGTTTCAGTAGTGTTTTAGTATGTGGGTTAAAATTCATTTGTGATGTGGTCGCTACCAAATCATGGGATGTTTTGTCAGAAAATAAAGTATACTGAATTACCAGATAAGATGTTATGATAGTGTTTGGTTCAATGTATATTCAAACTAATGAAATCAGTATGATCAACTTTTTGCATTTTACAAAGAAAAATCTGATTCAAAATACAACATAACAAAATACAAACACAACAACAAAATACAATTTCATAAATTACACTTGAAATATTGTTCAAATGTGGTTGTTATTGATTTACCC
Organism: Garra rufa; assembly: GCF_049309525.1. Classification (NCBI taxonomy): domain Eukaryota; kingdom Metazoa; phylum Chordata; class Actinopteri; order Cypriniformes; family Cyprinidae; genus Garra; species Garra rufa. Next base: position 9,415,347 of record NC_133366.1, on the reverse strand, counting down.
CTGAATTTTTTTTTCAATAAAAAGCAAAAATATATATTTACAGTGCAGATGTAAGCAAAATCTTAATAGGTCGATATAAACCTTAATAAATTATATATTACTGTGTTTTGGTGGTGACAAATTTGGGAAGAGTACAAATAACTTTCTGAAAATAAAATATTAGAATTAACTGCACAGTTACTAGAAATGCATACCTTGGATATTATACAATTTGCATATATACAACATTTTTGGGAAAATACATTTTTTAACACATTTTCAACTCTTACTTTGGACCAATTCTTTAGAATGGCCCATATAAATGATTTTTTGGAAAAATCACATGAAGTTTGCAAAAAAAATCCTATCAAAAATAAATTAATTGATAATTATTCAATGATAATTATACATTATTATCTAATAGTAGGCTATATGTAAACACAGCATAAAGATCCTCACCTATATCTTTGGTCCAAATAACAATGCATATTTGCTGACGTCACTAAACTAATAAAAGAACTACTCTATGGTTATACACTCACAGGTTCATCACCAAAATTACACCTCTGACAACTCTTTCGGCCTTTATTTAAAAACTAATGGACTAATGACATGAGTTTACCTGTTTAGTGATGATATTTCATGTCCCTGACAATCAATTTTTAGTCCTTTTTACAGCACAAGCTTGTGTTAATCACAGACTTTATTTCAGACATTTAACCAAAAAAATGATTTGATAAATTCCTGCTTTATAAACATAACATGATCAATGTGACCCAGCTGATTTATAAAATATTTATAAACCCACAAGTCGAAAGGTCATAGAATTGTATCTTATTATGTAATATTAAATGTTAATAGCTATAAAATTAAATCACTCTTTTTACTGCAGTGAACATTTTCTGGGTTGGCTTGGGTTTGAATGTCTTTAAAAAATCATTTTGGGATGAACAATTCCTTTAATGCAGTGAAATCAGACATATAATTAATTGATAAACATTTAAGTAAACAGACAGAACACAATGCATTATATTAATTATACATGAAGAATCATAAAGCTTCTCATCCAGAGCAAAGTAGTGACACAACCTAGCTATTTATGACCCAAATCAATTTACAATTCAAACAGATTCATGTTTTATTTGTTATGAAAAGTCCAGGAAGACACTTGCCATTAAATGCTTTTATTTTGGATGAACAGGAATGTTTGAATTAAACCATGAGTGTCTGTAGAATCCAGACTGCATAGATGAATGTGCACACATAACTCGAGCTCAACGATGACCTCTTCGGTCATGCTGCTGCTAGATCTTCACCTTCTCTATGAAGTCTGACCATTCCATGTTCTGGATGATCTCAATGAGGCCTCGGCTGATGCGGTAGGTGGAGTGCTGACCTAAGTGATGTGTTACATAAATCCTGTCAAACCATTTGCCATTACAGTCTGAAGCGACTGAAACCACAATGCGATCTGCGTTGCTCTCACATACATCACTGTCGTAATTCTTAGTAACATAATCAGGCATTTTGCCTGGATGGTGCAGGTTGCCAATTTCATAGTATGGTAGGCCAGTATCAGGAAGAATTCCTTCTGAATTATGGAACGGATGGAAACCAAACTTTCTGCGTTTTGGGTTGTATCGTGCATTCATATAGCCATCGTCATCGATCTCAATACATTCATCAGCAAACCACCACAGCAGAATGAGACCGTGTCTGGGAGACGGCTGACCAAACTTAGTCTCTCTCAGATGGGCCAGTTCATTCAGAGTTCTCAGTCGGGGCATTCTGTGTCTACAAAACAAACAGGGAAATAAATAAACAAACAAACAAACTGGACTGGACTGGACTGGAATGACATGAACAATAAATAGGACAAACCTGAAGGACTTCAGAATAGAACGAATATCACAAGTGATGGTGTAATATGTATATTACATAATATAACCTAAAAAAATTGTTATTTATATATTATGCATTACATGTATAATATAATATAATGTAATAATACATATTGTCTTTTTAAATTCAGAACTTGAACGCTTGAACTTTTTTTTTTTTCTGGAGTAGTTTACAATTTTAAAATATTCAGCACAGACTAAGTGTCAGGTTTTACTGTTTTTTTTTTTTTTTCTTTTTTACTTCACAAAGTTAGTTAGTTAGATAGGTAGGTAAACAGTCAAACCAAAAAATATTCAGACACCTGATATAATTTATTATTTTTTTTTTTTATTTAATAATGGGTGCAGGATACTATAGTTCATGTATGTAAACTGTGACATATTATACCCAAAAATCCTTCATACAGTGGACTACCAGTAAAACTGAGAACTGACATTTGGGGAAAATACTTAAAATACTAAAAAATACTGGGGAAAATACTATTCAAAAAATAAAGTGTTTTTTATTTTTATTTTACAGACTGAACAAAGTTAAGCATTGCTTAATTGGCCAACAAAGTATTGATGCTGTAGTTGTGTAAATAAAAAAGTTGTCTGAATTTTTGTTTATTGTAATCCATTACATACCTAAAAATCATCTGAGATGATCAAGATGAACTTATTCTGACGCAGTTTAACTCTTGAGTTCTTGTCATGTTTGATTACCATTTTCTAAACTATAGCGAATAAACTGTGAGAATGTGAGAAATGTTGGAAGTGTCTGAATAAATTGTGGTTTGAATATACATTAGTTAGATAATTAGTTCGTTTAACAGACGTTTTGAATTTAGTCTTATTCCAATCTAGTCTTATTGGACGAACAAGTGGACATGTAGGTTTCGTTTCTCTCTAAACTCACAACCCACTGTCCGTCTGGCTGCGCAATATTAAAGCTAAACATTTCAGCCACAGCTGTTTGTCGTTGTTAAAGAAGCATATTTAAAGATCGATACCCCTCGTAACTTTCTTATAATGTGATTGAAGTTGGTTTTAATTACAAAAAACTAGTAAAATCAGACAAATAGACACAGAATACTTACCTATTATTGCATATGAAGGATCTGCGTCTGCGCAGCGCAAGCTCTCCTGTTATTATTCATGTCTCTGTCAATGGGCGGTGACAAACACAAACTTAGACCTAAACATTACAACAATAACACACTTGGATCACGAATTACAACCTAAAATAAGTAAGTTAAATAGTCCAGTCTTTTAAATTATCTTGTAAATGAATAAAATGAAAATATAATTGTTTACGGAATTAAACGGTTTCTATTGATTGTTTGTTTTATTTATTGAACTTTAAATACTTTTTCCTTTACTCACAGAGTTAAATAATTAAAGGAAAGTTTTATTTTAGCTTTTATTGTTACTAAAGGAGTGTTTACTTTCCACAGCTGTGGAAAGTAAAGTAAAAGTAAAGCAGATGAGGAAAACACACAAAACTCCCACAGTACATTAGTATATTTGTATCAAAAAAACAAACAAAAACAATACTGCAATGGTCATTTTTGCATTATATCAGAGGTCTTAATATTGATGAATGTATCTAACAATTAAAAAATAAGCTATGACCTTACTTACCCAGCTGATTGATTACATTGATTATTACAAACATTTTTTGTATTACAAGCTTTCTAAAATGTTAGGTTTAAATATGCAAACAAAGCATTATTTTAATTAAATATACGCTAATTTGCATACATTTCTAGTACAAAAATCTAATCACTTGATGAAGCGTTTAAAAATTTTAGTTTAATTTTTTTTGACATATTAGAGTCAAATGTTTTCATAGAGGGGATTTGGGGTATCTAACTTTGTCACTCCATTATACAGAAGAACCTTGGAATAGTCAGAGAACAGTATATGTATTATTATAGTATATATTATTCAATTTTTTTAAATATTGATTAAAATGTTGTATAAATCCAATGCTGTATAAATTCAAGCAAATTACATATGAACAAAAACCTTCAGGATATAGACAGGAATAAAAATGTCAAGTTTGGTGAGTGTACGTGTTTCTGAAATGGAGATTTAAGACTCAGTGTAGAAGGAAAAAACTCATTTAGAGAAAATGGCCTTTAAAAATATGGATTGTACCTGAAATCTATTGACACAAATATATAAAGTGCTATAAAAGAAACACTTAACAGTGTCTTTTGGATGTTTCCTTTCCACTAGTCTGAAAAAATCTCAAACTTGAGGCCAAAATCTCAAACTTGACAGATGCATGAAAAACAGTGTTTTTGCCTGCTATGTCTCCCCTTAATGATATTAACACATATTGTTTGCACTTAAAGCAAAGTAATAGACAAGCTTACAGTGTTTAAAAAAAAAACATACTGCATGAACAAGTTAATGGTTTTTGCAGTTTAATTAATACAATCTCTATATATTTTAAAGCACAAAAAGAACAATATGAATACAGAAACTAAATTACTGTAAATTAAGACATTGACTAAGAAGTGATGTGTCACCCAATATTAGATTAATATTAAAATTGATTCTTATAGTTTTACATTTGACCCTTCTAAATCTTAAAATTGATTTACATCATTGCAACGAACCATTAAAAAGAATGCTGTGATAAACATGCAATGCTCAACATTGTATTTTGCGTTTTTCTCATAAATAATAAACTGCCCCAAAGGAAACAACCCACAACATGCAGCTTCAAAATGAGCTAGAATAACAAGCATCAGCGGGTGAAAACTACATTTTCATTTTGACACTGAGTAGACAATAGCAGCAATAATAAGCAACAGCAGCTACTAAACACAATGCAACATGTCTCACTCTGACAGATGTCAGTCTCCACCGACCGAGGCATCTCTATGGATAACGTTTCAGAACGTTTCGTGGATTCTCTGAGGAAGTCTTCAAGGCTTAATTCTTGAATGTCTTTGGTGAGATCAATGCTAATGCAGTAGGTGTGATTCTGGTCAAAGTTTGTCTGATCTGAATGCTGTGTCACATAAATCTTCTCAAATGTGTTCAACCCTGAGTCGAAGGAAACAATGATGCGATCTGTGTTGCTGTCATCTAAATGTCCTGTGTAATTCTTAGTGACATAATCAGGCAGACAATAATGCAGTGAAGCAGGGGTGTGCAGGTTGCCCACCTCATAGTATGGCAAGTCACTGTAAAGAAGTCTTTCGCTGTTATGGAATAGGTGAAAGCCAAAAGCTCTATTTTCAGGGCTGTGCTTTGCAATCATATGATCATTAGAGTCAATCCAAACACATTCATTAGCAAACCACCACAACAAGTTCAGACCGTGTCTGGGTTTCGGCTGACCAAACCTGGTCTCTCTCAGATCAGACAAATCATACAGGGTTTGTATCATGTCCATGACAATCCTGTTGAAATAAGCGCTCTTTTAATTACAGAAAAGGCAAAATTTCAAATCAAGAAGGAACAAAAATCAGTTCTTTAAAAAGTATACTTCAAGTTTATTTTATATATACTTAAGTAAAGTTCAAGCATATTTTCAAGTATACTTTGTAGTAAGTGTGCAAATATCAGTGTACTACTAGTATACTTTTAAGTGTACTATTTCAATACTTATTGGGACTAAATTGGCCCACTTTCTAGTATTTAAAAGTATACTTGTAACTGGTTTACAACAATGTTTTCAATTTGTACTGCAAGTACACTAAAAGTGAACTTATTGTCATACTGATAGATTAAATTATAGTTTTTATGCATTTTTAGTACACTTTTAAGTATACACTGCAAAAAATGCCTTCTTACTTAGTGTTACGTGTTTGATGTTTAAAAGGGATGATAGCGTAACATTTAAGTGAGACAGTTGTTGTTGCGTTGTGAGGCGGATCAAAAGATGACAGAAACAGAGTACGTTTAAAGTGTTTACTAATTAAGTTGTCTTGTAATTGTACAATTAAGTGAAAGCAGAAAAACATTAACATAAATAGCAAAAGAAAAGATGAGTGTCACCCAAATCAAAGAAATAAACAGAACAAAACAGCCTTAGGTCTAACCTCTAAACTGCTTAAAAGAAAATTAAGAAAAGAAAACCGAAATCTTCAGCGTATGCGACGCTCTAACTAAACTTAACTAAACTAAAAAGCAGAAATACAAAAGTGGCATGACACACACAAAACTAACTAACAACGTACAAACTAAACTCACAGGAACAAAACAAACAGAATTATGGCAGTTGACTAATTGTTCTAATTGTCACAAAGGCAGTTTATGGTTAACAAACTCAATGCTCAGAAATCACAAGAAGGTGTAATCTTAACTTTAAACTTAGCATGAGGCACTAAAACTCCATACGGGCAAAACAACCTCTCTCTACATTCGATACAAGTCAATAGCCAAAACAAATCTGATCAATAGATCAAATTACACTGCACAAAGCATTACTTCGAAAATCAGGATACTTTAAGCATTTGAAGATACTGGTGTAGCACACGAGACTGAAAGCTGACCGCGTGGAGCACAAGGTACGCTGGCGAGGCGCACACACACAGACTGAGCTCGAGGCCTCAAATGCAGCGGGCAAATCAGCGGATTGGCGGAACGTGATGACGTCATAACGATGACTGACAGTCCGGTCAGCCAATAAACAGAGACCTGGAAATTAGTAAGAAAATAACACAGAAATGGGGAAGTAATGAGAAAAACAAAATATACACAAATGAGGAAACTAAACATACACAAAACACACGTGGAACGTAACACTTCCCCCCCTAAAGAAAAAACTATATGAATTAAGGAAAAGAACATATAGTTTTTAAAACACTTCTTACTCAACCAGCTTCTTAAACTCTACACAAAGCATCAGCCATTATATTTTCGGAACCTTTCTTATGTTCAATCTTCAGGTGGTAACCTTGAACAACCAGAGACCAGCGCATCAGTCTCTGATTGTGGTTGTGCATACGAGACAGGAACACTAAAGGATTGTGATCAGTAAACACAGTTATAGGCAGATTGCTTGAACTCAAATAGACGTCAAAATACTGTAATGCCAAAAGTAAAGCTAAAGTTTCCTTTTCGATAGTCGAGTAATTCAACTGACTTTTGTTGAACTTACGTGAAAAATAACATACAGGGTGATCAATACCATGGATGTCTTCTTGAATAAGCACTGCTCCAGCGCCAACAGAACTTGCATCAATCTCCAGCTTGAAGGCTTTGTCATACACCGGTGCTGCCAAAACAGGAACACTACATAAAAGAGCTTTAGCATTCTCGAAAGCATTCTGACATTCATCAGACCACAGAAACACACGTGAAGGGCTGAGGAGTGATGTCAGCGGACTGACAACAGTAGAGAAATTTTTACAAAAGTTTCGATAATACCCATTTTCAAGCAAATACTCCACCTCAGGTTTCATCACAGAGCATTTCAAAGCATTAACCCTATACGGATGCTGTTTCACTGGAACGGCATTACCAACATCGATGTCGTGTTTAAGTACAATAGTGCAAGAAGGAACATCGTGAAAAAGTGAGGGAAATGTGCTAATCAACTCTTTAACATCACATCTCTGAGAATCAGACAGATGAACCAAAGGAAAGTCCAAGTCAGCTAAAATCTCAGAGTTTTTAAACCTAGCGCACTGTTGATACGCGTGTCGAATTATGACTCCATCTTCACAATCAGGAGTAATGTCACAAGCTAATACAGGAACAGGTACATTAGCAACTTCAGGTTGCTTTACCGTCTCAATATCCCTCAACGGCGGTTCTCGAACGTGATATGCCTTCAGCATGTTCACATGACATACACGAGACTTCTTTCGGCGGTCAGGAGTGCGAATTACATAATCTGTACTACTCAATTTCTTCAGTACTTCATACGGTCCCGAAAAACGTGCAGAAAGAACAGAACCGACTACTGGCAATAAAACCAGCACTTGATCACCTTCTTTAAAATCACGCAACACAGACTTTCGATCAAAGTGACACTTCATAGTGAGTTGTGCATCTAATAATGACTCTTTAGCCACTGAACAGGCCTTGTGCAATCTTTCGCGAAATTTGCTTACATACTCCAGCTCATTCGATTTGACACTTGTCTGTACAGATAACATGTCCTCTTTAAGCATCTTAAGTGGACCACGTACACAGTGACCAAATACAAGATCCGCAGGACTAAATCCCAAGCTATCTTGTACTGCTTCCCTAACAGCAAACAAGAGTAAAGGTGTACCCTCGTCCCAATCTTTACCTGTATCCAGACAGTATTTACGAAACATAGCCTTTAAGGTCTGATGGAATCTCTCCAAGAGTCCTTGGCTTTCTGGATGATATGGACTCGAAGTCCTATGAGAAATCTTCAAGGTCTTTAACACTTGCGCGAAGAGGTTTGACATAAAATTTGTACCTTGGTCAGTTTGTACAACTCGGGGAAGACCAAATGTTGAAAAGAACTTTACCAGTGCTTTGATTACTACGGGTGCTGTAATTTTCCTAAGCGGTATCGCTTCGGGAAAACGAGTTGCTGTGCACATTATCGTCAATAAGTATTGATTACCGGCTTTTGTTTTGGGCAAAGGACCCACACAATCTACAATAACGTGCTCGAAAGGTTCTCCCAAAACTGGTATAGGAACCAATGGAGCCCGCGGAATGGTCTGGTTCGGCTTACCTGAAAACTGACAGGTCTGACACGTTTTACAGTACTTCACTACATCTGTCTTTAAACGAGGCCAAAAAAAGTGTTTTAAAATTCGGTGATATGTTTTCTTGATACCCAGGTGCCCGGATAAGTCATGGTCATGAGCCAAAGAAAGTACAGCCTGCCTGTAACAAACGGGAATGACTATCTGGCTTGTCACATTCCATTCAGCATCACTCGTATCGTCAGGGCACCACCTACGCATCAACACTCCATTCTCCATGTAAAAAGCAGTTTTTCTCTCCTGTGCCACCTCTGGAGAAACAACAGAAGAGAAACATTTACGCAAAGTGAAGTCATCTTTTTGTGCAGTGATAAGGTTATCACGCGTTACATGTAATTTTGACTCGTCTGAATTTAAAACTACAGATTTTTCTTCAGGTTTACCATCGTCAACCATCAATGTATCGTTTACGAACGTAGGGGCCATAAAAGTAGAAAGCAAATCATCTGCATCAGCAAATTTGCGAGCTTGAGCACGTGTAATGGCACAGACAGGGAAAACTTCTGGGAACTTTTCTGACAGGTCATCGGTGGATGTGGACAACTCAGGTTTATCACAAACCTCCAACAATGGCATAACTTTGCCACCAGCTATGTCATTGCCGAGAAGGAAATTTACGCCTTCCACAGGTAAACTGTCCCGCACCCCAACTTTTACTACTCCAGTAAACAAATCTGATTTCAGATAAATCTCATGCAAAGGAACTTTGACTGTGCTCATCTCAATACCTCGAACTAGCACATGACTACCGCAAAAAGTTTGTTCAGGACCAGGCAATGCGTCAGTCCTTATGAACGAATGCATGGCGCCAGTATCACGAAGCATCGTTACTTTAACCTGATTAGTAAGCTTGTCGTCAACAGACACCAACCCTTCCATCATAAAAGGTTGATAGCTGGCATCAAACTTATCACAGCGCTCAATTTTAGCGACATCAACGGTTTTTACAAAAGCCACACTTTTAGTATTAATGCCTTGCTGCTTGCGTTTCAATGCAAGACAGTCAGCAATAACATGTCCCGGTTTGCGACAATAATAACACTCCCTATCTTCTTTAACTTTTGTAAGGTTACTTTTCGAGGGTGACTGATCTTTTGAAGTGAAGTGAACAGGTGAAACTTTCTCAGTACGTGCTGAAGTAAAAACACTTTTATGCGTCAATGTGAACTCGTCAGCAAAAACAGACGCTTGAGTCAAAGAGGTTACTTTTTGTTCATTAAGGTAAACTACGATGCGTTCAGGAATACAACTCTTAAATTCCTCCAAGAGAATTAGCTCGCGCAACGTCTGAAAATCTGACACTTTATTCGATGTGCACCACTTGTCAAACAAAACACACTTTTCTCTAGCGAATTCTACATAAGTCTGAGCGGAACTTTTCTTATGATTCCTAAAGCGTTGTCTATACGCTTCTGGTACGAGTTAATATGCTCGCAGAATTGCCGTTTTAACAACGTCATAATCTAAACTGTCTTCTAAAGACAGAGCAGCGCATACTTCCTGAGCCTTTCCTGTTAACCTACATTGCAGAAGTAAAGGCCAAACATCTCTAGACCACTGCAAAGCAGTAGCAATTCGTTCAAATACATTAAAATAGGAATCAACCTCGGCTTCCCGAAATTGCGGTACGAGAGTTATGTGTTTACTCACGTCAAATGTATTCCTGGAGGACACTGAGGCAGTCGACAATGCAGCATTATGCACAGGTTGCACAGGTGAACTAGGTGGAACCGGTGTGTGTCTAGCGGTCAATTCAAGCTCTCGCAGCCTGACTTCCTTGTCCGCTTCGATTTCAAGTCGGCGAATTTCAAGTCGAAGTTCCCTTTCGGCGCGACTTTCCGCTTGTCTCTCGCGCTCTTCCCTTTGAAGTCTAGCAATGCGCGCTTTGAGACGCGCATCGCCTCCAGACTCAAACTCAGCTGGGGAGAAAGGCTCGAAGGGCGGAAAAGCAGCTTTGGCTTCGGAACCCTCCGCCGCAGCAGCTCGACTCGCTTCCCCCTTACCTACCCCAGAACGAGCGTCAACGCCAGGCGAACTTTCAGCCAACAACAACACACCCAACTCCCCTAAATGCTGCACGACACTGCTTTTAATGTCTCGCTTCAACTGCTGTCTGTTAACTGGAATGCTAAAATGTTCCGCGACTTTTAACAAATCATCCTTGCGACACACATCTAATTGTTCGACAGTTGGTGCACTAACGAAACTATCCAAATCGAAGTCAGCCATATCAACTATACTCGACACATGTGCTAAACAGCCTCCAATTTGGCGACTATTCAAACAATACTCCGTTGAAATATTTGATCCGTCCTCACACCAGCAACAACGTCTCACACATCATCCCAAAGGAAATTATAATCCCATCAAATGGAATCAATCTATCCCATCGCTGCCACCAATAAATGTTACGTGTTTGATGTTTAAAAGGGATGATAGCGTAACATTTAAGTGAGACAGTTGTTGTTGCGTTGTGAGGCGGATCAAAAGATGACAGAAACAGAGTACGTTTAAAGTGTTTACTAATTAAGTTGTCTTGTAATTGTACAATTAAGTGAAAGCAGAAAAACATTAACATAAATAGCAAAAGAAAAGATGAGTGTCACCCAAATCAAAGAAATAAACAGAACAAAACAGCCTTAGGTCTAACCTCTAAACTGCTTAAAAGAAAATTAAGAAAAGAAAACCGAAATCTTCAGCGTATGCGACGCTCTAACTAAACTTAACTAAACTAAAAAGCAGAAATACAAAAGTGGCATGACACACACAAAACTAACTAACAACGTACAAACTAAACTCACAGGAACAAAACAAACAGAATTATGGCAGTTGACTAATTGTTCTAATTGTCACAAAGGCAGTTTATGGTTAACAACGCTGGCGACGCTTGTCTTGTTTCCAGCCGAAATATCTTAAAAAAATATTTTGTTTTCAGTAAAAACAAGTCAAAATTAAGTGCAGATTATTTTGCTTCTCCTAAGCAAAAACTCACTTATTTTGACTTGTTTTTACTGATAATGAGAAAATCATTTTTACTTGTCTAGAAAATCCTTCTTGATTTAAGATTTTTTTGATATTTTGGCTGGAAACAAGACAAAACAAATCTAGGTAAGAAAAGCATTTTTTGCAGTGTAGTCTCAGTAAACTACTAGTCTAGTAGTTATAATTTCAAAAGAAAGAACAGGGTATCTGCTTGTAAACAAAAACATTTTATCCTAGCTTCATGCATTCTTTTTTTTTTTTTTTACA
>NC_133366.1:9280116-9403020 GCF_049309525.1 Garra rufa | reverse complement strand
ATCTGGCCTGATGGGTAAGGCATACACGGCAGCAGGTCAAGCAGGGTCTTGCCTTCACACCATGGGCATCCTGCAAGCCTACCAGGCTGACCTGCTGAAGGAGTTCAGCAGCGGCGAGGAAGTTAGCGTCACAGAGATGCAAAAAACTGCAGATCTCGCTCTCCGCGCCACCAAGGAGGCCGCCCGTGCTGTTGGGCGGTCTATGGCAGCCCTGGTGGCCGCGGAGAGGCATCTCTGGCTGACCCTGTCCGACGTAAAAGAGAAGGACAGGGTCACGCTTCTGGACGCCCCCCTGCAACCATCTGGCCTCTTTGGTGCTTCGGTTGATACCGTTGTGGCCAGGCACCAGGAGGCCCGCAAGCAGGCGGCGGCGTTCAGAACTTTCCTTCCTCGCCGCGTGTTCTCCTCTGAGGCTGCTGCACCATCTAAGAAGCAGCCTCAGCCGTGTACGAGCTCCCATAGAGAGGCACAAAAACAGAGCGTTGCCGCCCGTGCTCCCCCGGCCCAGCCTAGGGGACCCGGAAAGCAACGCTCTAAGTCGGGGGCTTCCAAGACGAAGAGGCCTGACCTGAGGGTCGTCCTCCAGTCAAGGAAGTCCTCGGCTAAGCGGCCCTGACGGTTGTGGTTCAGGGCCGTTGAGGGCAGCCCCTCTCGAGGGGGTTTGCACCGTACCTCCAGGTGCGGGTTTCAGACCCCTTCGTGGCCCTCAGGAGATGAGTCAGCTAACCCTGCCAGTGTTACAGGGCGCGGCTATCTCCCGCGAGCATCCTCTAGCTGGTCCGCCCGGAAACGTAGCGGCCCTGGAGAGTTCGCAACCCCCGCGGGGGTTTTCCGAGGAGCTAATTCCGGCGCTTCCTGCCAGTTCGCTGTTTCAGGACTCCGAGTTAGTTCCTCAAGTAAATCCAGACACCAGTCTCGAGAGGCTGGTACCCTTAGTGAACTTTCTGGTTCTTTAGCACAGGAAGTATCTCAGGTTCGCTTTCAGGGGCAAGGCTTACCAAGACAGAGTGCTTCCTTTCGGCCTAGCTCTCTCACCTCGCACTTTCACGAAGTGTGTGGATGCTGCGCTGGCTCCACTGTGACTCCAGGGCATCCGCATACTCAACTAACAGTTAGCGGTTCAGCATCGAGGTGCTGTTCTCGCTCACATGAAAGAGTTAGGGTTGAGACTCAACGCCAAGAAGAGTGTGCTTTCTCCACTACAGAGGACCACTTACTTAGGCGTAGTGTGGGATTCGATCTCCATGCAGGCACGCATGTCTCCTGCACGAGTCGATTCCATACTGACCGCAGTGAATGCAGTAAAGCTAGGCCAGTCACTCACTGTCAAACAGTTTCAAGTACTGTTAGGTCTTATGGCAGCCGCTTCCAACGTGATACCTTTTGGACTGCTGCACATGAGACCACTGCAGTGGTGGCTCAGGACCAGGGGGTTCTCCCCGAGGGGAAACCCACTCCGCAAGATCAAGGTCACGCGGCGTTGCCTACGTGCCTTGGCCATGTGGAGGAAACCCTGGTTCCTCTCTCAGGGACCGGTTCTGGGAGTGCCTGGTCGCCGCATCACGCTAGCGACCGACGCTTCCCTTACCGGTTGGGGGGCGGTCATGCGTGGCCGCTCAGCCCAAGGCCTATGGAGCGCCCACCATCTCTCGTGGCACATAAACCGCTTAGAGATGCTGGCAGTATCCCTGACCCTAAAGAGGTTTCTCACAGACCTAAGAAACAAACACGTGCTGGTCCGTACAGACAGCACTGCGGTGGTTTACTACATAAACCACCAAGGAGGACTCCGCTCACGCCCCTTGTACAAGCTGGCGTACCGGATACTCCTTTGGTCTCAAGAGAAATTCCTCTCCCTGAGAGCAGTCCATATTCCTGGACATCTGAATGTGGGAGCAGACGTCCTGTCAAGGCAGGGGCCGAGGCCCGGGGAATGGATGCTTCACCCAGAGGTGGTGAAGCAGATCTGGAGAGTGTTTGGCCAGGCTCAGGTGGACCTGTTTGCGACTCAGGAGACATCGCACTGTCCCCTCTGGTACTCTCTAGTTCATCCAGCTCCACTGGGGCTGGATGCCATGGCACAGACGTGGCCGAGGCTGCGTCTGTACGCCTTTCCCCCGATCGCTCTGCTCCCGGGAGTTCTGGAACGGGTCCGTCGGTTTCAAGTGCGGCTGCTACTAGTAGCCCCGTACTGGCCGGCACGAGTATGGTTCTCGGACCTGGTATCTCTCCTAGACGGCTCTCCGTGGGAGATTCCCGTCAGGAGGGACCTCCTGTCTCAGGCTGGGGGCGCAATATGCCACCCCCACCCAGAGAGGTGGAGGTTATGGGTGTGGCCCCTGAGGGGGCACAACTCATAGGAGCGGGTCTCTCAACCGAGGTTGTTGAGACCCTTCTCCAATCCAGAGCTCCCTCTACGAGGAAACTGTATGGCCTTAAGTGGAACTTATTCGCGAGATGGTGCCGCGAGCGCCACCTGGACCCAGTCAACTGCCCGGTCGGTACAGTTCTGGAGTTCCTACAGTCTCGCCTATCCGCAGGGCTAGCTCACTCCACTCTAAAGGTATACGTGGCGGCCATAAGTGCCTACCACGCCCCTTTAGGTGGCCTCTCAGTAGGTAGAGAGCCCTTGGTCATACGGTTCCTCCGCGGTGCGCTCAGGCTGAGGCCTCGAGTGACACCCAGGGTCCCCACGTGGGACCTCGCTGTGGTGCTAGAAGCTCTCTGCAAGCCTCCATTCGAGCCCTTAGAGGAGTCTACGGATCGCGCCCTCACAGTTAAGACGGCGCTCCTGTTAGCACTCACCTCCCTCAAGAGAGTAGGCGATCTGCAGGCCCTTTCAGTGGCCCCATCTCATTTAGAGTTTGCCCCAGGGATGGCCAAGGCCTTTCTATATCCCAGGGTCGGGTACGTCCCGAAGGTCCCCTCCCTAGCACCGCAGCCAGTAACGCTGCAGGCGTTCTATCCTCCTCCATACGTGGAGCCAGGTCACAGGAAGTTAAACTGCATGTGCCCAGTCAGAGCTTTAGACGCATACGTCCACAGAGCTGCCACGTGGCGTAAAACAGAGCAACTGTTTGTCTGTTACGGCCCCCCTAAGAGGGGGAGCCCAGCTTCAAAACCCACTATTAGTAGATGGATCATCGATGCCATAACTACTGCTTACGAGTCCTCTGATCTCCCCTCACCGTTGGGACTCAAGGCTCACTCTACTCGGGGCATGAGTGCCTCGAGAGCTCTGACGGCAGGTGTCCCAATACAAGACATCTGCAATGCTGCGGGTTGGTCCACGCCCCTAACATTCGTTAGGTATTACGAGCTCGACCTCAGAGCCGCTCCAGGCTCGGCTGTACTCTCGGCCTAGTGCGCTAGGCCTAGAGGGGCAGCCACCTCCCTAGCCAGGAGGAGACTTCTCAAGGCGCATTCTTTCTGCGGAAAGAAGAGAAGTCGTTTCGCCACTCATAAGAGATCTGCAAAACTTTACCCCTTTTGTCCGTGAAAGCTAGACAAAAGCCCTTTCAGTCCCTCTTGTCCTGGCAGAACCCCCAGACAAAGGACTAAGACCCCTCGTGAGCCCGAGGGCCGAGGGGTGCCTCTCGCACTGGCTGGCGAACCAGGCAGAGGTCACGGTTCTCGTGTGCCCGAGGGCCGAGAACTGTACAGCCCTCTTGTCCGCGGAATGCTAGACAATGGCTTAATTCTCCTCGTGTTCTGACGCAGGATGCTATCAGACCGAGTGTACTCCGGTCCCTCTGGTTTCTGGCTTTCCCCAGACCAAGGACTAAGACTCCTCGTCTGCCTTCACAGAAGGCCGAGGAGTGCCTCATGCACTGGCTGGCTACCAGGCAGAGGCACCTACTGTCTTCCCCGTGAGCCCGAGGGCCGGGGATTGCAGTGCCCTCTTGTCCGCGTAATGCTAGACAATGGCTTATTCCCTCGCGTCCTGGCGGAGCTCCAGGCCGAGCCTTGGATCCCTCTTGTTCTGGCTGAACCCCCAGACAAAGGATCACCCTCTCCTCGTGTGCCCGAGGGCCGAGGAGCCTTGAGGTCGAGCTCACCGTCCTCGTGGGTCTGCGGACCGAGGACTTCCCACACCATCTGTCCGCCGAGTGCTAGACAGTGGTCATTCGGTCCCTCTTGTTCTGGCTAACTCCCAGACAAAGGACTAAGACTCTGCGTGTGCCTGAGGGCCGTGGAGTACCTCTCGTTCTGGCTGGCGACCAGACAGAGGAAGACTACCATTCCTCGTGTGCCCGAGGGCCGAGGACTACAGGGCCTTCTTGTCCGCGTAATGCTAGACAAGGGCTCTCTCTTTTTCCACCCTGGTTGAGCAGACACTCGCAGGGCTCGGTAATTATGGGGGCGTTGGTAGTCTCGTTCCCCATAGCGTTCCTGACGCGGCTCGAGTTCCCGGAAGGGAACGTCTCGGGTTACGTATGTAACCTTAGTTCCCTGAGGGAACGAGACGCCGCGTCTCGGACCATAATTCCCGCACCCTGCGGCGCTCGCTTCATTCCTAAAGAGCTGCCGCCGGCTTCAAACGCACGTGCTTTATACTTCCTGGTCGGTGACGTCACCGCGCCTGTGACGTCACCCCCGTCATTTCATTGGTTGTTATACACAGTTCAGAGTGCGGCCCGCCAATGGCGTTCCCCATAGCGTTCCTGACGCGGCGTCTCGTTCCCTCAGGGAACTAAGGTTACATACGTAACCCGAGACGTTTTTTGTTATTATTATTATTACAATTTATATACTTTTTAATCTCAAACGCTTGTCTTGTCTTGCTTTGCCTGATCTGTTTTTTCCTGGTTCAAGACATTTAAAGGAGTAGTTCACTTCCACTAGGACTTTCTTTCTACAGTCATAAAGAAATTATGTTTTTTGAGGAAAACATTTCAGGATTTCTCTCCATATAATGGACTTCTATGGTGCCCCCGAGTTTGAACTCGCAGTTTAAAATGCAACTTCAAAGGGCTCTAAACGATCCCAGCCGAGGAAGAAGGGTGCCGATCGGTTATTTTCTAAAAACATTTATAATTTATGTACTCTGCGTGAACTCTGTGTATTGAAGGAGTAGTTTACTTTCAGAACAAAAATTTACAGATAATGTACTCACCCCCTTGTCATCTAAAATGTTCATGGAAAAAATTTAGGATTTTCCTCTATATATTGGACTTCTATGGTGCCCCTGAGTTTGAACTTTCAAAATGCAGTTTTAATGCAGCTTCAAAGGGCTCTAAATGATCCCAGCCGAGGAAGAAGTGTCTTATATAGTGGAACGATCGGTTATTCTCTAAAAACATTTATAGTATATATACTCTGCGTGAACTCTGTGTATTCCGGTTCATGACAGTTAGGGTATGTCGAAAAACTTACATCTTATTTTCTCCAACTTCAAAATTGCCCTGCAGAAGTACCGACCCAGTGTTTACAAAGTAAACGTGCAAAGGAGATCAAACACCCTTTACAAAAAAAAAGGTAAAACAACAATGTAGGGTGATCTTGAAGTTGGAGGAGAAAATAAAATGTGAGTTTTTCGATATACCCTAACTGTCACGAATTGGAACACACAGAGCTAGACAAGACGAGCATTTGAGGTTAAAAAGTATATAAATTGTAATTATTATTTTTTTTTTTGGAAATTAACAGATCGTTTTGCTGTGATCGTTTAGAGCCCTTTAAAGCTGCATTTTGGAAGTTCAAACTCAGGGGCACCATAGAAGTCCATTATATGGAGAGAAATCCTGAAATGTTTTCCTCAAAAAAAAAAAAAAAATAAAAAAAAAAAATAATAATTTCTAGACATGAACATCTTGGATGACAAGGAGGTGAGTACATTATCTGTAAATTTTTGTTCTGAAAGTGAACTACTCCTTTAATTTATGTCAAAAAATTCTGGTCTCATTAATTTTAAAATCATTTTACATCACTGTTTTATCTTTTTTGTTAAGGGTATTTAATTGTCTTTGCATGTTCACTTTGCAAACACTGGGTTGGTACTTCTGCAGCGATGTATGATGATTTTGGAAATGATTTTTGAAGTTGAGGAAGAAATTAAGTTGGGAGTTTTTCGACATACCCTAACAGTCTTGAAACAAAAAAACAGGCAGAGCAGAGCAAGACAAGACGAGCATTTGAGGTTAAAAAGTATATCAATTGTAATTAAAATAAATCAATATCTGATTGTTTAGCTAGATAAGACCCTTCTTTCCTCAGCTGGGATCGTTTGCAACCACATTTAGGATTGTTTGAAGCCACATTTTGGAAGTTCAAACTCAGGGCAGCATAGAAGTCCATTATATGGAGAGAAATCCTGAAATGTTTACATTCAAACACATAATTTCTTTACGACTGAAAAAAGAAAGACATGAACATCTTGGATGACAAGGGGTTGAGTACATCATCTCTAAAATTTTGTTCTGGAAGTGAACTACTCCTTTAACTGTCTTGAACCAGGAAAAAACAGATCAGGCAGAGCAAGACAAGACAAGCGTTTGAGGTTAAAAAGTATATAAATCATAATATGTTTAATAAAAAAAGAATAATTATTTCGCCAGACAAGACCTTTCTTCCTCGGTTAGGATTGTTTAAAGCTGCATTTAAACTGCATTTTGGAAGTTCAAACTCTGGGCACCATAGAAATCCACTCTATGGAGAAAAATCCTGAAATGTTTTCTTTAAAAAAAACATAATTTCTTTACGACTGAAGAAAGAATGACATAAACATCTTGGATGACAAAGGATGAGTACATTATCTGTACATTTTTGTTCTGGAAGTGAACTTCTCCTTTAAAAAGCAGAAATGTGAAGTGTCCTCAAATAATAATTGGGTTTAAATTAGTGTATTATTTAAGCTTTAAGTTGTTTAACTCATCAATTTAATCGTTTTAGGGTTTTAGAGCATTGTCAAATTGAACAATTGCAAACAGACTGTAGACTGCAGAAAAGACTGTAAGTGATTTTTTCCATACCGAACACATATCATTTACTTCTTGCTAAACTGTTTAAACAGTGAATATTATAATGTTGACAGATCGGCCCCATTCACTTGCTTTATTTAATTAATCTGTGTGGTAATTAACAAAATGCCTCAAATGCTGTTGATTGATCTTAACTTTCATTGAGCCTGGATTTGGTCTTCCAGCAGCACACATGGTCCCTTTCACAGTCGTTCTAGTTCACGTCCATGGATTTACATGCCTTCTCATCCTTTTTATCTCACGGTTCTCGATTGTGACTGATACGGCACCCGATCGAGAGCGAGGAGATCAGACACACACATCCACCATCTTGTCAAAAAATGCAAGCCATGTATTCTCCCGTATAAACACTATAAATTCTGCTTGTCTTTTCTTGGTCTGAGTCCAGATGGAGGGAATCGGAGGGTTTGTGAACTTTCTGCTACTGTATCATGACCAGATTTGGACACACATGTCTGTCGAACAGTAGAGTCATGTTGTGAGGAATGAAACAGCACCTGGAATCCTCTGTGCTTCGCTCTGTTTGGCCAAATCGTGCTGGAAGAAGGAAACTCGTGGACAGCAGAAAACCATCAGTTTAGTTTATACAGTAAGTGCAGACAGAGAGCTTCTCGGGCATTGCATAATGTCAAAATAGGATTACCTGTCCTGAATAAATACTTGAATCCAAAATTATTTTACATGGACAAAAACCTACATGATACATAAAAAAATAAATAAACATCTGCATCTTTTCAAGACTAGATATTGGTGATAATTGGTCATGTTTTGCAACTGTGCCTGATGCACAGATGAAATCATTTAATTCCAGACAAGCTTTGTGAATTGCATGTGAAATATTCTAATAATCTTTCCTATAAACACGTTGTGTATCACATCACTGTCCGGAATAGCAGCTGAAGTCATGGCACTGTGTCGTCTCTCACTGTCTGGATTGTTAAAATGCTCAAGGTCAGAGTGTGATGAAACAGCGCTGCCCAGTGATGAGCTCAAGACATGCACAACACTGTTGTATGCAACAAAAAATGCAGTAGCTAAATAATGCATCATTAGCAATTCCCTTTAAATGATGATTATATTGCTATGCTTTGCACGTTTACTAAAATATTACATTCCTAAGATAAGTATTTGAACTTTAAGTTCCATGTTGGATGGCAACTGCCACTTAATTGATCTAATTATGACAGAAGATAAAGGATTGAGTGGGAAGCAGTGTCTCTCTGCCAAACATGAAGAATCTGATAGTGTTCAACAGGGGGCAGTACAATGCAAAAAAACCAAACTAAGACTAACATTAAATATAACAAGATTTTAACAAGCAGCGTTTGCTCGCACTTTGTAAAAAAGTGTACTGTGTTAATAATATGAAAGAATTGACCATATTTGTTTTTCATAGGTGGTTTACCTGTATTTTGAATTATTGTGTTGTGTTTTAGGGTTAAAGGAAATATCTGTCAAATTTAACAGATAATTTGCTGGCAGAAAATAACCAGCACCTTTTTTTGTTTTTGTTACTGATATTTTTCTTCTAGTGTGTGTAACCTCACCAGCACAATTCAGATTAAACTGGTTTCTACCAGGTCTGAGGTCAATAATGTTTCTCTAGAGTGAACATACATGCTCTTTTTCATGGACACACATACAGTATTTGCATTGCTTTGACCATTCTCTGTGGATCCAGCCTTCTCACACACCATGACTGGTCGATTACGTGCAAGGCCTGCATGCTATTGGTCAAATAAGCATGTTGTTAAGTGGTTGTTAATGTGTTCTGACTGTTTTAGGGCATTGTTATTGGTTTCTAAGATCTTCTGACTGTTATGTGGTTGCTAAGATGTTTTGACTCTTTTTATGAAGTTGCTAAGACATTCTTATTGTTTTAGTGGACTGTTGTGCTGTTTAGGTGTACTGTTTTAATGCATTGTTATTGGTTGCTTAGGTGTTTTGACTGTTATGTGGTTGGTAAGGTCCTTTGACTATTTGTAGTGGATTGTTACGCTGTTGCTAAGGCATTCTGGCTGTTTTAGTGTATTCTTATGTAGTTGCTAGGGTGTTCTGACCATTTTAGTGCACTGTTATGTGGTTGTTAAGGTGTACTGACTGTTTTAATGCATTGTTATTAGTTGCTAAGGTGTTCTGACTGTTATGTGGTTGCTAAGGTCCTTTGACTGTTTGTAGTGGATTGTTATGCTGTTGCTAAGGCATTCTGGCTGTTTTAGTGTTTTCTTATGTGGTTACTAAGGTGTTCTGACCATTTTAATGCACTGTTATGCGGTTGTTAAGGTGTACTGATTGTTTTTAATGCACTGTTATTGTTGCTAATGTATTCTGACTGCAGTGTGGTTGCTAAGGTCATTTGACTGTTTGTAGTGGACTGTTATGCTGTTGCTACAGCATTCTGGCTGTCTTTAGTGTATTCTTATGTGACTGCTAAGGTGATTTTAGTGCACTCTTATGTGGTTGTTGAGGTGTACTGACTGTTTTAATGCATTGTTGTCGGTTGCTAAGATGTTCTGTTATATGGCTGCTAAGGTGTTCTGCATTTAAATGTTCTGACTGGTTTTAGTGCACTGTTATGTGGTTGTTAATGTGTATAGCCTGTTTTGATGCATTGTTATTTGTTGCTAAGATGTTCTGACTGTTTTTGGTTGTTAAGGTATTCTGACTGTTATTGGTTGCAAATGTGTTCTGACTGTTTTTAGTGGACTGTTCTGCAGTTGTTAAGGTGTATTGACTGTTTTAATTGCATTGCTATTGGTTGTGAAGGTATTCTGACTGTTATATGGTTGCTTATGTGTTCTAATTGTTTTAGTGCATTGTTATGCTGTTGCTAAGGAATTCTGACCGTTTTTAGTGCACTGTTATGAAGTTGTTAAGATATTTTGACTGTATTTCGTGCATTTTAGTGCATGTGATTGCTTAGGTGTTAAGTGCATTTAAAGTCATGCTGTTGCTAAGGAGTTCTGACTGTTTTTAGTTAGTGCATTGTTATGTGGTCTCTAAGGAGTTCTGACTGTATGTAGTGCATTGTTATGTGGTTTCTAAGGTATTCTGACTGTATTTAGTGCATTGTTATGCGGTTTCTATGGTATTCTGACTGTTTTGATGCTGTAGCTAAGGAGTTCTGTTTAAGCACATTTTTATGTAGTTTCTAAGGTTTCAGACTGTTTTCAGTGTATTGCTTTGTGGTCACTAAGATATTCTAACTGTTTTTAGTGCATAGTTATGCTGTTGATAAGGTTTTCTGACTTGTTTTGAAGCATTGTTATGTGGTTGCTAAGGTATCCTGACTGTTTTTAGTGCATGGTTATGCTGTTGCCAAGGTGTTCTGACTTTTTTTTGAAACATTGTAATGTGGTTCCTAATGGTATCCTGACTGTTTTAGTGCATTGTTAAGCTGTTGCTAAGGTGTTTTGACTAGTTTTGACTAGTGCATTGTCATATAGTTTTCGGACTGTTTAGTGCATTGTTATTGTTATGTAGTTTCTAAGGTATTCTGACTGTTTTTAGTGCATGGTTATGCTGTTGCCAAGGTGTTCTGACTTTTTTTTTAAACATTGTAATGTGGTTCCTAATGGTATCCTGACTGTTTTAGTGCATTGTTAAGCTGTTGCTAAGGTGTTTTGACTAGTTTTGACTAGTGCATTGTCATATAGTTTTCAGACTGTTTAGTGCATTGTTATTGTTATGTAGTTTCTAAGGTATTCTGACTGTTTTTAGTGTGCTATTATGCTGTTGCTAAGGTGTTCTGGCTGTGTTTAGTGTATTGTTATTTAGTTGCTAAGGCGTTCTGACAGTTTTTAGTGCATTGTTGTGTCGTTTCTAAGGTTTTCAGACTGTTTAGTGCATTGTTATTGTTATGTAGCTTCTAAAGTATCCTGGCTGTTTTTTTAGTGTGCTATTATGCTGTTGCTAAGGTGTTCTGGCTGTGTTTAGTGTATTGTTATTTAGTTGCTAAGGCGTTCTGACTGTTTTTAGTGCATTGTTGTGTGCTCGCTAAAGCATTCTTACTGTTTTAGTCAATTGTTATGTGGTTGCTAAGGCTTTTTGACTGTATTTAATAAATTGTTATGTGGTTGCTAAGGCGTTTTAACTCTTTTTAGTGCATTATATGGTTGCTTCATTCTGACATATTTTTGCATAGTTGTGATCCATGATCCGTGTCTCTCCAATGATAATTGTCTACCTCTTCACATCAATATTGTAATTTATATCAAATGTAAACACTCATAAAAAACTGAAACCTTCAAGTCTGCATCACATTTGAAACATCCTTCATGATCAATTTGTCCGTAATGATAATTACTCTGACTTTTTATAGAACTACAAGCAGCGTAAGATGTTTTTGTGTTGACTATCAATAAACAAAGGGTAGCAAACATATTGTAACTCATGGCAAATCCTAGATTTGATCAGAGAGAGTGCTGATGTAATTAATGAAAGCACAGTCCAAATGGACAGCCATCAATTAACACCAGGGCCTGTGGTTGTAATTGAATGACCCTGATGGCAGACGACTGAAATGAAGGGATGATTTATGGCGCCGGGAGAGGACAACATGGGCGAGAGCTCTGTCACTCAGATTTAAGACTGTCATGGGAAGAGCAACTCGACTCATTAACCCAACATGTCTTTTGTGTGGGTCCCTGCTGCTTCCACACTCTTTAATTGTAGATGTGTGATTAGTGATTCTGATTGACATCCAAGTTGCCCCGCCCACTCTCAAACCACGCACACTATGTAAAAAGCCTTTCATCAAAACAACATGTGAGTCATGCTATGAAAGGAGCATTATTTGTGTCCAACATATAAGTGCACTAAACAAAAAAAATGTTTTTGCAATATTTCTTTATACATGTTTTACAAGCTTGTATAATCTAAAATAATAATTTTATTATATTGAATGTATTATTTAATGTGAATATGTTTAATTATTCTTTGCTTTTTTACCAGTCACTATAGCCAGATGGAAATTCTCTATATATTATATACTTTCTCTCTCTATATATACAATAATGTTTGAAATTTTACAGAAATTACTTTACAGAAATAATAAATGTTTTTTGCATTCTCATTCTGCAACAGTTCACATATATACTGCTGTAGAATATAGCGATAGAATGGAGAAAACCTGGGGAGCAAGATGAAAGGAGTAGGAGTTTGTTAGAACATATCAAATGAAACAGAATCGTATGTTTCCTGACCAGGTTTCCGCTTTGGTTTTGCATCAGAGATGGTTTCCAGGACAGGTTCTAGATGTGCAGGTGTTCCAGCATTGTGAATCCTGTTATAGAGACATTTCCTGAGAGAGAGGATGAATGAATAGTCTCTCTGAGACTGATTGCTGTGGTGTCCTTGCTCTTTATCCCACTGACAGCTGCTGATTCCTTCAAATGGGATGAGAGAGCGTGAGTGCTGTGAGGTGGGCTGAGAGTGGATTGTGTGAGAGGGTCAACGGGACGAGCGGGACGAGACGGCAGCCTCATCAACCACGTCTAGTCTGTATTAAAAACCTGAACCACAAGGGATTTACTCATGCAAAAAATTCTAATTTGATCTAAGTTTAAAAGAAATAGTTCCAGGCCGTGTTTTTTTTTTTTTTTTTTTTTTTAAAACAACATTATACCGACCTACTTGTCATAACAGAGGAACTGCCAGAAGAAAATGCACAATGATGCAGCACTTTGTCAAAAATGGACGAAGGTTCACTAACAAGGTATTTTAAGAAATGCTTCAGGAATTTAACCTGAATTTAATTGTTGTGTTTTGGTCATTTTACTAATTAATGTCATTGAATTAAGCTAAAAGATAAAAGAATATTTCATCCAAAGCTGAAAATATGCTGTTAATATATTTACCTTAAGGCCACCCAGGTAAAAAAAAAGTGCACTAAAATGCACTTTATTTAAGTATACTTAGTACACTTTTCAGTAATGTACTAAAAGTGCTCTATTTTCGCACACTAATTTTGTACTTAATGTACTAAAAGATAGTATTAAGTATATGTTATGATAAACTTAATACCATCTAAGTGTACTCAACTGTGCTATTTTGAGACACCCTGAAATTGAACTAAAATGTGCTTTTAACATACTATATCTGTATTTTAAAAAATATATTTAGTTAAAACTAGAAATACACTTGAACCCTATTTTTAAACATTTATAAATATATTTAAGACTAATTTAAAGTATAATAGTAATATATTAAAAGAATATTCAAAATGTGAAAAAAGTGTGCTAAAATACACTTTAAGTATACTTAGTACACTTTTCAGTAATGTACTAAAAGTGCTCTATTTTCGCACACTGATTTTGTACTTATTGTACTAAAAAATAGTATTAAGTATATGTTAAGATAAACTTAATACCATCTAAGTGTACTCAACTGTGCTATTTTGAGACACCATGAAATTGAACTAAAATGTGCTTTTAACATACTATATCTGTATTTAAAAATATATATTTAGTTACAACTAGAAATACACTTGAACCCTACTTTTAAACATTTATAAATATATTTATGACTAATTTAAAGTATAACAATAATATATTAAAAGAATATACAAAGTGTGAAAAAAGTGTGCTAAAATACAATTTAAGTACACTTAGTGCACTTCCCTAATGTACTTAAAGTGCTCTTTTTTCGGGCACTGATTTTGTACTTAATATACTAAAAGTTATTCTTAAGTACTCCTTAAGATAAACTTAAGATCATCTAAGTGTACTCAACTGTGCTATTTTGAGACACCATGAAGATGAACTAAAACGTGCTTTTAACATACTATCTCAGCATTTCCAAAAATGTATTTTGTTACCACTTATAATACATTTGAAACATATTTCATAAACCTTTAAATATACTAATTATGCATAAAAAATAAACTTACTGATTATTTAAAATACAATAATAATATATAACAAATGTATACAAGGCGTATTTATAATGTATTGCCCACATGTTTTTTATTAATAAAAAATACACTTATTAATTATTTAAAATACATGAATAATATATAAAAAAATGTATACAAAGCGTATTTATAATGTATTGGCCACATATATTCATTAATAAAAAATACATTTGTTGACTATTTAAAATACATGAATAATATATGACAAATGTATACAAAGCGTATTTATAATGTATTGCCCAAATATTTTTATTAATAAAAAATACACTTGATGATTATTTAAAATACATGAATAATATATGACAAATGTATACAAAGCGTATTTATAATGTATTGCCCAAATATTTATTAATAAAAAATACACTTGATGATTATTTAAAATACATGAATAATATATAATAAATGTATACATAGCGTATTTATAATGTATTTTTTTATTAATAAAAATATGTGGGCAAGACATTATAATTACGCTTTGAATAAATTTATTATATATAATTGATATATTTTAATTAATTAATAAGTGTATTATAATGAATAAAAATGTATGGGCAATACATTATAAATACGTTGTCACGAAACGTGTAGGGAAGCAAAAAATAACGTCTTCAATAAAAAGTCTTCAATAAATCCTCAGGCAGAGTAACAATAGACAGGAATGGCGGGAGAAGACGCGCACACAACGAAGGAACATAGGTGTAACGCTTGTAGCCGGACAAAGAAACAAGGAAATCAAACAAACTTATAAAGGGGAGATAATTACAACAACAGGTGGAGGGGATCACACTAATGAGCAGGAAGACCAAAAAAGGGCATGGGAGAAACCAAACAGACAGTCCAATGGGGGAAACACTGGGAAAAACCAAGACAAACAGTCCAAGGGCGTGACATACACTTTGTATACATTTATCATATATTATTCATGTATTTTAAATAATTAAGAAGTGTATTTTTTATTATTAAACATATGTGGGCAATACATTATAAATATGCTTTGTATACATTTATTATATATTATTTATGTATTTTAAATAATCAACAAGTGTATTTTTTATTGATAAAAATATTTGGGCAATACATTATAAATACGCTTTGTATACATTTGTCATATATTATTCATGTATTTTAAATAATCAACAAGTGTATTTTTTATTGATAAAAATATCTGGGCAATACATTATAAATACGCTTTGTATACATTTGTTATATATTATTCATGTATTTTAAATAATCAGTAAGTTTATTTTTTATGTATAATTAGTATATTTAAAGGTTTATGAAATATGTTTCAATCCTATTAGAAATGGTAACAAAATACATTTTTTGGAAATGCTGAGATAGTATGTTAAAAGCACATTTTAGTTCATCTTCATGGTGTCTCAAAATAGCACAGTTGAGTACACTTAGATGATCTTAAGTTTATCTTAACATATACTTAATACTATTTTTTAGTACAATAAGTACAAAATTAGTGTGCGAAAATAGAGCACTTTAAGTACATTAGGGAAGTGCACTAAGTGTACTTAAATTGTATTTTAGCACACTTTTTTCACACTTTGTATATTCTTTTAATATATTATTGCTATACTTTAAATTAGTCATAAATATATTTATAAATGTTCAAAAGTAGGGTTCAAGTGTATTTCTAGTTGTAACTAAATATATTTTTTTAAATACAGATATAGTATGTTAAAAGCACATTTTAGTTCAATTTCATGGTGTCTCAAAATAGCACAGTTGAGTACACTTAGATGGTATTAAGTTTATCTTAACATATACTTAATACAATTTTTTAGTACAATAAGTACAAAATTAGTGTGCGAAAATAGAGCACTTTTAGTACATTACTGAAAAGTGTACTAAGTATACTTAAATAAAGTGTATTTTAGTGCACTTTTTTTTAACCTGGGAGAATTACCACACTCAAAATCAGTTTAAGTGTTAGTGCTAATAATGCATTCATATTAAGTGTACTTAAGTACAACTTTTGGGAAAATGTACTTCTACTACAATACATTACTAATAGATTTTTAATAAAATAAATTTAATGTAAACTTAAAATTACCACACTCAAAATCAATTTAAGTGTTAGTGATAATAATGCATTCACATTAAGTGTACTTAAGTACAACTTTTGGGAAAATGTACTTCTACTACAGTACATTACTAATAGATTTTTAATAAAATCAATTTAATGTAAATTTAAAATTACCACACTCAAAATCAATTTAAGTGTTAGTGATAATAATGCATTCATATTAAGTGTACTTAAGTACAACTTTTGAGAAAATGTACTTCTACTACGGTACATTACTAATAGATTTTTAATAAAATCAATTTAATGTAAACTTAAAATTACCACACTCAAAATCAATTTAAGTGTTAGTGATAATAATGCATTCATATTAAGTGTACTTAAGTACAACTTTTGAGAAAATGTACTTCTACTACGGTACATTACTAATAGATTTTTAATAAAATCAATTTAATGTAAACTTAAAATTACCACACTCAAAATCAATTTAAGTGTTAGTGATTATAATGCATTCACATTAAGTGTACTTAAGTACAACTTTTGAGAAAATGTACTTCTACTACAATACATTACTAATAGATTTTTAATAAAATCAATTTAATGTAAACTTAAAATTACCACACTCAAAATCAATTTAAGTGTTAGTGATAATAATGCATTCATATTAAGTGTACTTAAGTACAACTTTTGGGAAAATGTACTTCTACTACAATACATTACTAATAGATTTTTTATATATTAACTTATTTTAAACTCAAGATTAGTATGTAAACAGTGTACTAAAAATCAACTAATGTTTAAAGCATTTAAAGCACACTTTTGAAAAACACACTAATAAAACTCTTTTGGATGTTTTTTCTGTAGTGTACTTTATTGTAGTACACTAAAAAAATATTTAAGTATTACTGGTATTTAGTATACTTTTGTCAAGTGTACTAAAGTCCTACTGAAGTATAAACATACTTTTAATTAGTAAATTTATAGTGTATAACCATCAAACTTTTATTTAACACAAAAAAAAACAATGTACTAAAAATGTATTTGCGGGTATTTAAGTGTATTTTAATTGCATTTAAGTATATATTTTTTTCACCTGGGTATGTCTGACAATCGTGTTAGATCACATGTGGAAGCATCTGTTGTTTCGGTTTCTTCTTTACTTGTGTTTCGGAAATTCTGTACAGAAAATACAGTGCAATAGCGCCCCTAGCATATAATGAAAACACGGATTCTCAGAGCACAAGTATAGCTCAAATATACTTAGAAGTATAAGTTAAGTATACTTAAATGTCATTTTAAGTATATTTCTGAAAAGTATATAAAGCAGAAGTGCATAAAAAGTAGACTGAAAGTATACTTTCCTATTTTAGGTTTAAAAGAAGTATACTAATAGCACACTTGAATAAACTTCTTTTTCGTAAGGGAAGTTATGAAAGACCTAAGGTCTTAAAGGATTAATTCACTACCAGAACAAAAATTTTACAGATAATTTACTTACCCCCTTGTCGTCCAAGATGTTCATGTCTTTCTTCAGTCGTAAAGAAATTGTTTTTTGAGAAAAACATTTCAGGAATTTTCACCATATAGTAGATTTCAACAGTGCCAACAAGATTGAACTTTCAAAATACAGTTTTATGGCAGCTTTAAAGGTCTCTATACGATCCCAGCGGTGGAATAAGTGTCTAATCTAGCGAAAAGATCTGTAATTGTAAGGCTTTCCAGCAGGTGTCTCTATTGTTTTGCATATGTATATTATAAGTAGGGCTGGGCCGATAAACGATATCATATCGAATCGCGATAAAATTTATGTTAATAACGATGATAAGCTATAGACATTTTTTGCTCGATATGGATTAATCTAAGAGCCAATCACACAGCAGAAATATGCGACAGCGGCCAATCAGCCTGCAGCGTGCGTGTGCACGTCAAAGTACAAAGTTCATTTCCTACAGCACTTGCAAAGCAAACTTACACCTGGACAACAAAAAAAGAGAGTGGAAGCAGCGACGAAAGAGAAACTAACCTAGAGTTATTATCCAAAGATGTTGAAGTTGTCGACAAAAAAAAAGGTAGCACGAATTCCGTAAGTGGTTTGGCTATCTGAAAAGTGGCGCGATTGTTAAAACTGAAACCAAAAGCAAAAAACGCACGCGCATTCAAAAGCAATTTTAATCCCCCTTGTTTAGAGAGTGACTCCGCAATGCCCGCAAATTAGGCTACATGACATATCTAGGCTGTTATCTGCATGTAGACTATAATAGGTTGTGTATGTCTATAGCTCTGTATCATGCTTGAAATATTCCGTCTCTATTTGCACTTTGAATAATGAGACTGAGAGAGTAGCCTACTTTGATTATGAAACGACGATTAAGAAAGAGCTGTGTCGTAATTTTTTGATATTTATACTGTAGATTGTTTCAAAATGCAGTGGTTGCCTCTAATTTAAATAGCTCAACCTATAATAGAGAAAATAAACAATTGTGTTTATAATAATAAAGAAATAAATAAATGTTACAAATTATGTTTTTATAATAATTTTATGTTCACATTTTGTACATTTACTCTCATTTACCATACTCTGTCACAACTTTTTTTTTTTTTTTTCATTTATTTTAGTAAGTTATTTTAATTTTTAAGGCCAAATCTGTAATCTGCTTTTGTTAATAAACTATACTTAAAAATGTAATTTAATGAATCCTTTAATTTTTGTGGCTTTAGTCATTGTTGGGATACTATTTTAAAGCTGGCAACATCAACAGCTTATATCGAAATGTATATCGTTATCGTTCAATATGGGAAAAAATTATCGAGATTACATTTTTGCCATATCGCCCAGCCCTAATTATAAGTAATAGATGTCATTATGTTCCAGGGCATTCAAAGAAATAAATGTGTATATTTACCATCTTATTTTAAATGCAGGTGCATTTATGTTATATTTCATATATGTTATAATTCTACTAGATTACAGATATGTTTATTGTTGTTCCTAGCAACTAGAGTATGTCTGTTTACGCGTCAGTGCGTAAGCGCCATTTCTCTCTCAGTCTGTTGTTGATCGGGGCTGGTACGCTTGCCGGTTTATAACCTAGTAACTTTTAGTTAAACGAAGGAAAACGTCACATAGCTAACTGATAAACTAGTGTAGCGTTAGTGTTCAGGCTGCCTAGTTTGTGGATGAAAATCATGTATGTGTACGCAAATAAAAGTTCAAAAGAAAAGTGACTCGAGTTGTATCCGCCGTGCTTGTTTTTATTGAGCTACAGCAGGTAACTTAATAAAAAATTGGACAGTAATTTTCTAAATAAATGTATTACACAGGTATTTATTTATACACTTTTTAACCACAAATGCTCATCTTGTCTAGCTCTGTATGTCTTGTCTGTGTCTTGTCTATTCAACTGAGACGGCGCTACTGTCTGTCACTGAAGCCTTGCGGACTGCAAAAGCTAATTCCAAATCATCAGTACTCATCTTGCTGGACCTATCTGCAGCATTTGACACGGTAAATCACCAGATCCTCCTGTCTACCCTCTTATCGTTGGGCATCACAGAGACTTCACTTCGCTGGTTCAAATCTGATCTCTCTGGTAGGTCTTTCAGGGTGGCCTGGGGAGGGGAGGTTTCCAAAACTCATCAACTGGTCACTGGGGTTCCTCAGGGATCAGTTCTTAGACCTCTCCTCTTCTCCATATATACCACATCTCTGGGCCCCATCATACAGGCACATGGCTTCTCCTACCATTGCTATGCTGATGACACACAGCTCTATCTTTCTTTCAAACCAGATGATCCATCAGTAGCTGCAAGGATCTCTGGCTGCCTGGCAGATATCTCTGCATGGATGAAGGAACACCATCTTCAGCTCAATCTAGCTAAGACGGAGCTACTTGTCTTTCCCGCCACTCCAACTTTACAACATGACTTCTCCATCCAGTTAGGTTCATCAACAATTACCCCATCGACTTCAGCCAGAAATCTTGGTGTAATCTTTGATGACCAATTGACTTTTAAAGACCACATAGCTAAAACTGCTCGATCCTGCAGGTTTGCATTGCACAACATCAGAAAGATCATCTTTTTCGACACTATTTGACTCAAAAAAAAAAAAAAAAATCTTCCCTTTGTAGCCCGTACTCATCTAACAACGCCTGATATATGGTATTTTTGAGCACTTCCTATGTTGATCTGCCTCCTTAGGATGAATCACTTGTTGTATTCCCCAATTGTAAGTCGCTTTGGATAAAAGCGTCTGCTAAATGAATAAATGTAAATGTAAATGTCTGTGTAACTCTGTGTGACCGGGTTAAAGACAGATCTAATTTTCTCCTCCAACTTCAAAATCATCCTACATCGCTGTTTTACCTTTTTTGTAAAGGGCATTTGATCTTCTTTGCAAATTCACTTGTAAACACTGGGTCGGTACTTCTGCAGTTATGTACGGCGATTTTAAATTTGGAGGAGAAAATGAGATTGGAGTTTTTTGACATACCCTAACTTGAACCCAGAGTGCACAGAGTATGCATGCGCATAGCAGAGCTAGACAAGATGAGCATCTGTCGTTAAAAAGTGTATGAATACTAATTTAAGAAAATACTGCATCGTTTCTCTAGATATAACACCCTTCTTCCTCGGCTGGGATTGTTTAGAGCCCTTTGAAGCTGCATTTAAACTGAATTTTCGCAGGCTTTGTGAAAAATTCCTGAAATGTTTTCCTCATAAAACATAATTTCTTTATGACTGAAGAAAGAAAAGACATGAACATTTTGGTTGACATGCACCTTTTTAAAAATAAAGGTGCTTTAAAAGGTTCTTCATTGCAATGTCATAGAAGAACCATTCAGTCAAACGTTCTTTAAAAAAATCCATCTCTTTCTTTTTATGATCTGAATAACCTTCTTTCGCCACAAAGAACCTTTTGTAAAGCAGAAAGGTCAGATTTTACAGGTTGTTTATGGAACCATTTAAACAAAAAAAGTTTTTTATATGGCATCGTGAAGCAGCTTTATTTTTAAGAGTGTGGGGGTGAGTAAATTATCAGGAAATGTTCATTCTGGAGTGAACTAATCTTAAAATGACAATATAGGATCATATTAATCCTTCAATATATTTTTAAACATGTTTACACCCAACATATGTGATATATAAAACTGTTTTGCTCTATTTCCTGAACGTTCATGTTTGATAAATGTTCTGTTAGTTTTCTGCCATTTTCTGTAGTTAATCTTAAAAATGCTCAAATTGAAACATTTTTTGAATGTTTTTAACGTGATGACAATTAACATCACAACTGGAAATATTAATCTTCTCCAGTGTTCCATTCCTGCATGACATGATTTCAAATAAAGCAACTATTGTAAAATTGTGCTATTTTGCATTTTATTCATTTTTGTTGTTTTCATCTTGTATTAATTAATGAGATTTTCTAGATTTTTGTGATGTGTTTCCTTAATGTAATCTGCTCGTTATCTGTTCCATCTGCTTTCGTGCGTTTCTGCTTAAGTTTCTTTTTACACACAGATGAGTTTCTTTTCATCAGAATAGCGACAGATACACGTACAACCTGTAGGTCAACTAATGGTCGTTTCAATAGCATAGTTGCTTGAGTTTACTGACATCAGCAAATATGCATTGTTATCAATGAGCATCAAGGACCAAAATATGCTACATTTGCATACAGCCTATGGAATCGCTCTCTGTATCTCTTTATCTCGGTCTATAGGCCTATAGCCTTGCTTCCTACTACAGGGAAGTCAAAGTTGGTGGCTTTAAAAGGACACACCCGCAGTATAGAGTTCAGTTAAAATGAGCTTTAGTTTAGCAGTAGTTGATTCTCCTCAACTGTAAAAGACACCAGCACGAAAAAAACACATGCAATAAGAGTAAGTACAATTTGACAGCTGCCAAAGAAAAAGTGTAAGGTTTAGATTGCCATTTCTCTCTTTTGCTCTATTAAATTTGTTGGTTATTTTACAAAAGACTCTGTTGGTTGTGAATTTCTGCTTTTGCCAACTAAAAGTGTGAATTTCTTTTTCGGTTTTCAATCATTTTAAACACTTGTATTTCTCTTCCACATGCTTTTCAGGGACGCTGTCTTTGCAAAAGAAAATTCAACTCAGTCTTTGCCAAAAGCTTGAAGAATTCATCTTTATACAAGGCACATTTTGAGATTTTCAACGTATCACACTCAAGAGTCTCAGAGGACCAGTCTTTCTACTGCTGTGTAAGTGATCAATATCTAAAAATGTGTTGTATGTCAAAATACTAAAATAAAGTGTTATATTAACTTTTGTAAACCATGTTTAATGTTCTTTTTGTTTTGACATTTCACTTCTTCTTTTTTTCATTATTTCAAGTGTGCTACTGGAGTAAAATTAGTCTTCTTTTTCAACAGGATTGTCCAGAACACGATGAGAACCCTGTATGGCTTGTCTGATCTGAGAGAGACCAAGTTTGGTCAGCCACATCCCCGACACGGTCTGAACTTGTTGTGGTGGTTTGCTCATGATTGTGTTCAGGTTGACTCTAATGGTCGTATGACTGCAAAGTGCAACCCAGCAAATGGAGAGTTTGGTTTCCACCGATTCTATAATGTTTGTCGACTTCTTCCATACACTAACCTACCATACTATGAGGTGGGCAACCTGCACACCCCTGGCTCACTGCCTTATTACGTCACTAAAAGTTACACAAGATGGGCAGACAACAGTAACATAGATCGCATCATTGTTTCTTTTAACTCAAGTTGGAACACATTCGACAGCATTTATGTAACACGGCACTCAGATCAGACAAACTTTGACCAGAATCACACTTACAGCATTAGCATCGGTCTTCTGAAGACAATTAAAATGTCGAACCTTGAACACTTCCGCCAAGAAATTATGAACATTCCGATAAACCCTTATCAGATGCATTCCTATCAAAATTACAACATACATTCACCATCTACATCTTCACTTCAGTCACTGCATGGTCAAAGCTCACAGCAGTCTACCTGGGATTCCTCTGATTGCAACCCTGAGCTGATTTGCACACTGTTTTGTGTGCTCTTGTTTGCATTTGTCTTTTTTCTTTTTAAAATGGCAAACAAAGTTTAGTTAAATGTAAATGTAAATGCTTGAATTTATGTTGACGATGTTGAGCATTGCATATTTGTGACCCTGGACCACAAAACCAGTCATAGGTAGCACGGGTATATTTGTAGCAAAAGCCAAAAATACATTGCATGGGTTAAAAATTTCTTTCATGCCCAAAATCATTAGGAGATCAAGTAAAAATCATGTTCCATGAAGAAATTTGGTAAATTTCGTACCGTATCAAAACGTATAATTTCGATTAGTAATATGCATGGCTAAGAACTTCATTTGGACATCTTTAAAGGCGATTTTCTCAGTATTTAGATTTTTTTGCACCCTCAGATTTCAGATTTTCAAATAGTTGTATGTCCTAACAAACCATACATCAATGAAAAGCTTATTTATTCAGTTTTCAGATTCAGTATAAATCTCAATTTCAAAAAATTGAAATACCTTATGACTGGTTTTATGGTACAGGGTCACATTTCTTTTGAGTGATCATTGAGTGAAATTGAGTGAAATGTAAAACTTTAAGATCTGATATTAAAATCAACATGAAATTGCATTGTATAAATGGGTTGAAATTTGTTGTGATGTTAGTGATCTTTGGCATATTTCAAACACCACTGCTTTATCTATAGTTGTGTGATGGATGCAAATCTCCAAACTCTTGATAATAAATTTTAATATGAATAATATATAGTATCTTCTTCTTCTTCTTTCTTTCTTGGCTTGCTCCCTTTTAATCAGGGGTCGCTTCAGCGGAGTGATTTGCACCGCCAATTTGGCACGTTTTTACGCCGGATAAATAATATATAGTATAATATGCTTTAATAAATAATATGATCTAATAGATTTTTTCATGCAAATCCACTCATTAACACCTGCACTAATGTGTTTCTCACTTCACATTGATAGTTTATGTTCCTCACCACAGCAACAGACAAATACAAGCAACTAGTGTGTGTTTTTGTGATTAGTTCAATGACATGAGTATGCATCCATTGTTATCGGCGATGCATTCAGAGCCAAGAAGATTGGATTACATTCCATTCAACTCTATTGTCATTGTGCAGCGTACAAATACTGAAACAATGAAATGCCATTGGCATCCAAACAGAAGTGCAAATAGCAATATGTTCATATTATAAAACATTTTTATGGTTCTGTAAAAAGGTGGAGAAAAAAAGAAATGTCTGACGTTGAGAAAATGGAGACCAGCTGAGTCCAAATAAAAAGGAGTAGGCTACAATTAAGATCTTTTTAATGTTTTAAGTAACTGTAAATTTAAAATGATGACATTATGGCTTATTTTTATATAGTAATTAGATAATGAATAGTCTCTGATGTCTGGTGTTTAATGGGCCAAAATCAATACTTTAAGTGATAGAAAGACATTTGATGTTTTTAAAACCAGCTACTTGCCATGCTAAGATTACATTTTTGAGAATAGTTAAACATCTGTGACCCTGGACCACAAAAACAGTCTTAGACAGCACAGATATATTTGTAACAATAGCCAACAATACATTGTATGGTAAAATGGATCGTTTTTTTATGCCATTTGGATATTAAGTAAAGATCATATTCCATGAAGATAATGTGTAACTTTCCTACCACAAATATATCGAAACTTCATTTTTGATTAGTAATATGCATTGCTAAGAACTTAAATTAGACAACTTTAAAGGCGATTTTCTCAATATTTTGTTGATTGATTCATAGATGTATAAATCTCAATTTTAAAAAAAAATTGACCCTTATGATGGTTTTGTGGTCCAGGGTCACATATTTAATACAAAACAAATCCTTGAAAAGTCATTGGACAATGTTCCTGTTTTTGTGCATTTGTAAAGACTGTGGTGTATAAATGTTACTGTTAGAGAAAAATTTATAAGGGGTGATTTTTCATATCCATGTGATATACATTTATGTGTTAAGGGATGTACACAGAGAGCTTTTTTTTAGCCCCTTTCTGTTAATGAGCGATGGAAGGTCTGAGGGCCTCGTGACACCATAGGGTGACCTTAGGGGTCAGGAGGGGGAGGCCTAAGACAATGGCAGAGAGTGTTTGGGGGGTGAATAATGTATAGAGATGTCTTTCTACTTGCTATCTCATGTGAGAGCGTCAGCAGGTTTTCAATTTGTGACCTTGGGTGTGCAAAGAGGTATAAAGCAGAGGAAAACCCTCCCTCCTTTGTCACACTCATGCAGCAAACCTGTGTTTCTGTATGACTGTCTGATCTTCTTTGCAAAGAATAAACCTTTTATTAACTATTGCTTAAGTTTGTCCTTATTACCGAGGTCTCAAGGAAATTTCCACAACATTACACCTAAATTATTGCTAAAATTTACAATATTTTTATGCCCAGAAAGCTTTGGAAGTACATCAATTTACTATTCTGGAAAAGTAAAGATTAATGAAATAAAACAGGATTCAAACTCTCTTCCTGTTGAACTTCAGGAGAACTTATATATTCAACTTCAGATATTTTTTTTCCTTGAATTATCTTGAAATATATGTAGTTTCTATTTAACCTCTGCTCACTGTGAACTAGTACATGATAAAGACTCTTTGCTCCTGCATGTTATCACAAAGGATTAATGTATATGAAATAAACTATCTTTTCCTCCTAAACAGTAGCAGTATGCTTTTTGTACAAAATTTTTTTAGTGTATGATATAAAAAAAAACTTTATTTATTATAAAATCTTCACATGAATAACACTAATAAATACTGTGCTAATTGTTTATTACTTTTTCACTTAGACATACTTAACCTACATTTGCATTACTACATTTTCTAGGCATCTATGCTATTATAATGGTCTGTTATTTCTTACTTAACTTTAGGTTGACATTCACGACTCACGAGTCAAGTATAGTTTAGTTTCACAGAAACGTTTTTCCTGATTCTTCCTTGATGACAATACATAAAAATCAGTTTCCATTTCCGCACGCAGCAGGAGATTTTATTTTTTTTTTTTTTTGGTCTTTTAAAGTTCATTAGTATTTTAAATTGTACTAATGTTTCACAATATTATATTCATTTATTTTAATTTTGTACCATCTTCTAGACACAGAACAGTGCGAGTGAAAACTCTGAATGAACTGGCCCATCTAAAAAACTCCAGGTTTGGTCAGCCATATCCCAGACATGGTCTCAGTCTACTTTGGTGGTTGCTAACGAATGTGTTTCCATAGGTGCGGACGGCAGGATGATTGCATGCTACGACCCACAAAATAAATACTTTGGCTTCCACCTGTTCCATAATTTAGACAGACTTCTTCCCGATTCCATCTTACTGTACTATGAAGTGGGCAACCTGCACCATCCAGGTGCAATGCCTCTTTATGTTACCAAATATTACCAAGGCAATGCAGATAACAGCAACATAGATCGCATTGTTGTTTCACTCGCTTCAAACTGGAATGACAAATGGTTTGACAGGGTTTATGTGACACAACACTTGAATCAGATGGCATTTAATGGGACCTGCACCAACCGGATCAGCCAAGGCCTCATCAGAATCATTCAAAGCCTGCAGTGGTCAGATTTCATAGGACAAGTTAAGATCAAGCAACGGTGTAATCCATGTTTGCATTATTGAGATTGTGTTATCTATGCGTTATCTATGCATTGCAGTCTGGATCTATAACCCTCACACAAAAATTATAAACATAAACAAACTTTCTACTCTTTCTGCCTCAAAGGAGTGTTGAGTGCTGAGGTTTTCAGGCACCCGTGATACAAAATTGGTGGAAAGACTGTTTTGGAACTAATGCTGCCTTCATGTGATATGGGAAAGATGATGCTTTCCACTTGTGAAGTGGAAATTACCAGTGTGTCGTGTTCAGGTGCTTTTGTTGTCGTAGTGAAGAGAAACATGGCGGACTCGGAATTTGTCCTCACATGCTACTTGGGTAAAACGGTTATAAACTTCCTAATGCATCACAACATGAGAAAATTGCCTCCTTCAGAACACTGTACCGCACAGCACCCTACTGGAGGTGAGCTACGACTAGCTAGCATCGTCTCTTAACGGTATTTTTAAAGACAACACTACGTTTAAATAGCGAAGTTATTCAAATTCTTTATGCCCAAGCATTATGGGGGCTACAAACTAACCAACTAAACAGCAGAGAACTTTTAACATCATGCAATGCGTATAGTTTCGTTGCTGTCCGCCATGTTGAAAGGTCAAAGTTTATCCCATCTCGGCAGCTCGGGTATCATAAAAAATTTCGAGCTTTCCAGTGGAAATTACAACGTGAGTGGGTGTTCATGTGCAATTTCGATGTCCGATTTTTTACCATAATTACGATAGCACATGAAGGCAGCATTAGCCACAAAGCTTATTTATTTCTGTTGGACTTTAGATTGTTGAAAATATCACTGTGAATCAGAGGTTGTATTTGAACTTGAACCAAAGTAATAAGTTTTCTGTTTCATACCATATG
Source organism: Garra rufa (assembly GCF_049309525.1). Classification (NCBI taxonomy): domain Eukaryota; kingdom Metazoa; phylum Chordata; class Actinopteri; order Cypriniformes; family Cyprinidae; genus Garra; species Garra rufa. The sequence continues at coordinate 9,375,552 of NC_133366.1, read as the reverse complement.
GATTGTTGAAAATTAGCCTGGGTTTCCCAATGCTGCTAGGCAGCCTGGAAACCATGGACCAAATTTTAACCTCAGATAGGGAACCAATCACAGAACGGGGAGGGAGCAGCAAGACGATGACGCCTTCTATGCGACTCACCGAAGCAGTTTGTTTATAACTATGGATCCAGCATGGCAGCAGATGCGAAGTTATCTTTCGATGCAGCCTTAGATAGTGTTCTAAGTAGTTTAGAACGTAAGTTTAATTTGAAAAAAGAGCAAGTTTTGGCGTTCGCTCTACATACGTCATCAGGTATAATTGGCTATGAGCTACGCACAGGCGCATTTGATAGACATTCGTATCGCCCAATAAACGGCTCTGGGCATTCGTAAACCACGCCTCAAATACGAGAAAATGAACATGTGGTTCCCAGACCACAAACAATGACGTTGTCATGATGTGGTTTGGCGTTAGCCAGGCTAGTTGAAAATATCACTGTGAAACTGAGGTATTTGAACCTGAAAACCAAATGCAAAGTTTCTCTCCTGTTGATTTAGTTATTTCTTTATTTTTAAATACAACCTTAACTTTGCACCTGAACTTACTTTGTGTGGGAATTTCATTCAAATTATTTTTTTTATTTTTGTAACTGGTGGCTTAAAGAACTATTCTGGGTAGAAAAAATATATATATTTTGACAAGACTAAGCTTGTCTGGTGACTGAACCATCAAAACAAATAGATTTATTTATATATTAGTTAATATTTTAATTTAATCTACAAATTGGAATTTTCTTAGCGCCCGTCACCGCTACAAACCAAACACAACGCATTAAAAAAAAAATATATATATATATACACATATATATATATATATATACATACACACACACAAATTGATTTGCGTTTTAATGAGTGAAATAAGTATTTGATCCCCTAAAAAAGATTTCTGCAATCCAGGTGTTTTTAATACAGGTAGGAGCTGAGATTAGTTATCTCAGTTTGTTACCTGTAAAAACACCTGTCCACAGAAGCAAGCAATCAATCAGATTCCAAACTTCCCACCACGGCCAAGACCAAAGAGCTGTCCAAGGATATCAGGGACAAGATTGTAGACCTACACAAGGCTGGAATGGGCTACCATCGCCAAGCAGCTTGACGAGGAGGTGACAACAGTTTAGTGTGATTATTCGTTAATGGAAGAAACACAAAGTAACTGTCAATCTCCTTTCGGCCTGGGGCTCCATGCAAAATCTCACCTCGTCGAGTTTCGATGATCATAAGAACAATGAAGAATCAGCCTAGAACTACACAGGAGGATCTCATCAATGATCTCAAGCTAGGACCATAGTCACCAAGAAAACAATTGGTAACACACTCCACCACGAAGGACTGAAATCCTGAAGCGCCCGCAAGCTCCCACTGCTCATGAAAGAACATGTATATGCCCATCTGAAGTTTGCCAAATGAACATCTGAATGATTCAGAGGAGAACTGGGTGAAAATGTTGTGGTCAAATGAGACCAAAATCGAGCTCTTTGGCATCAACTCAACTTGTCATGTTTGGAAGAGAAGGAATTCTGCCCAAGAACACCATCCTCACCATCAAACCTGGTGGTGGAAACATTATGCTTTGGGGGGACAAGACCACCACACCTCATCAAAAGGACGATGGACAAGGCCATGCACCATCAAATTTTGGGTGAGAACCTCCTTCCCTCAGCCAGGGCATTGAAAACAGGGCGTGGATGGGTATTCCAGCATGACAGTGACCCAAAACACACAGCCAAAGCAACAATGGAGTGGCTCAAGAAGAAGCACATTAAGGTCCTGGAGTGGCCTAACCAGTCTCCAAGCTTTAATTCAACAGAAAATCTGTAGAAGGAGCTGAAGGTCTCTCAATGTTCAAATAAACCCACCATTAAATATGAAATATGAAAAGATAAGAGATCCTCATAAGGAAATAAAGAGTATATTCCATGACTAGACTTCTGTCATGTCTACAATACATCCCAAAATACAAGAGGCACAGGACGTTTTAAAATATCACTGAATAAATAAGCTTTCTGTTGATGTATAGTTTGTTAGGATACAGGACTACATTTGGCTGAGATACAACTATTTGATCATCTGGAATCTGACGGTGCAAAAAAAAAAAATATATATATATATATATATATAAATACCATCTTTAAAGTTGTCCAAATGAAGTTCTTAGCCATGCATTTTCCTAATCAAAAATATCTTCATGGAACATGGTCTTTACTTAATATCTATTATTAAAATATGATTAAAATATATGATTTTTGGCATAAAAGAAAAATAGATCATTTTGACCCATACAATGTATTTTTGGCTACTGCCACAAATATACCCGTGCTACTTAAGACTTGTTTTGTGGTCCAGGGTCACAAATATAAAGCAGCAAAAAACGTTTTTAACACTGATAATAATCAGAAATGTTATTAATAATTTTTCACTGTATTTCTAATCAAATAAATACAGCCATTGAAATACAGCATCCCACAATGCAATGTGCCAAACTTTACCTTCCGTGGATAAAACATAACAGTTTATCAGTTATTTGACTTGCTGGCATAGTGAACATATTTGTTATACTGGATGGCACTCAAAACAAAACTGTTAGAGGAAGCCAGAATGTCTAAAAAAAGACACTCCCACTTTTATTCGCTTGCACCCCCCGCCCCAAATCTTCTTCCTGTACATCACTCCTGCTGCAGCAAGCAAAACAACATCACAGAAGAGATTTCTGCAACTATATTTGATAACAAAGAGGTACTGGCCTTTGGGTTTTACTCTTCCTTTTCTGTTTATGCTCAAAGAGTTATTTTGGTTGTAACTTTTGCTATTTGATTCTTGATCAGTCGTGTGATGAATTTTTGGTACGGTACATCGTGCCATTAAGCTGTCTGTTTAAAACCCATGCTAGTGGACACAAATGGAATATATCAACTATACTAAAAACATGTATTAGAGCAACTTTACACAGTTGAGCTCAAAAGTTTACACCCCCTTTCAGAATCTGCTAAATGTTTTTTATTTTACCAAAAAAAAGAGGGATCGTACAAAATGCATGTAATGGTTTATTTAGAACTGACCTGAATAAGATATTTCACATAGAGGATGTTTACATAGTTGAATATATATACATATATATATTAAAAAAAAGTTTACATGCACTTGATTCTTAATATCGTGTTGTTACTTGAATGATCCACAGCTGTGTTTTTTGTTTAGTGATAGTTGTTCATGAGTCCCTTGTTTGTCCTGAAAAGTTAAACTGCCCGCTGTTCTTCAGAAAAATCCCACAAATTATTTTTCTTTGGTCAGCATTTTTGTGTATTTGAACCATTTCTAACAATGACTATATGTTTTTGAGATCCATCTTTTTACCATTAAGAGCCGGGGGGTGAAAACTTTTTGAACTTTTTTTTTAAAACTTATTTTGTCTTCTTGGAAACATGTAACTATTGTTGGAGAAAAATTCATAAGGGTGATTTTTGCATGCTTATGTGATAGACGTGTGTAATGTATGTTGGAGATCATGGAAAACAACAGGCAGTAATGTGCTGATCAGACTCCTCTGTAAGGGGGCCTTCGGGCTGTATGGGGGGTGACCGAAGGATTGAGGACTCTCCGGTGCCTTAAGGTGACCCGGGGGACAGAAGGGGCCTAAAATATAGGCAGAGGATGTCTAAAGGGATGATGTATAGAGATGTTTTTCTGTCTTTCTATCCTTATATGAAAACACCAGCTGTTCTTAGTTTGTAACCTTGAGTGTGCAAAGAGATATAAAGCGGAGGAGATCCCTCTCTCCTTTGTCACACTCAACAGGGCACTGTAACTGTTTGACTGTGAACCTTTCTTGCAAGAAATAAACCTTTAAATAGCAATTGCTCGATTTGTCTTTATTGACGGAGAGTCTCTAACAAGATTTTAGACCAATATATTTAGGCAAAATAAGAAAAATGCACACATCTCCATTCTGTTCAAAAGTTTTCACTCCCCGTCTCTTAATGCATGTTTTTTCCTTCTGGAGCATCAATGAGCATCTTAACCTTCTCTAATAGTTGCATATGAGACCCTCAGTCGTTGTTGGAAAGGGTTCAAATACACAAAAAGCTTGAAAACCAAAGAATTTGTGAGACCATTCAAAGTATTTTACAGAGTTTATATGTCGAATTACACAGCATATAAAACAATCTTATCCAGCAGTGGTTTTGAATGTTGATTTCAAATGCTTGCTTCAAAACCATTAAATTTTTAAATGATGCATTATTATTTAATACTTACATTTTGGTCTCTCCATCAGATGAAGCCCACACCACAAAAAATCATGACTATATCCCAGCTACAAGAGTGTGGATTCGGTCAGCCTTGGCCCAGACATGGACTCAAGCTTTTGTACTGGTTTGCTCAAGACTGTATTTGGGTTAGTGATGATGGTGACATGTTTCTGGCGTGTGACCCGACGAAGGAAGATTTTGGCTTTCACCTCTTTGAGAACAGATACATTACAAATAAAGAGAAACTTCTTCCAGATGTGAACTTTCCCTACTACTTGCTGGGCAATCTGAATTCACCAGGAGCTAATATGCTCCCGAACTACATCAGGGAACACAACATCGGCCAGCAAGACATTACAAACGTGGACCGCATCATTGTCACCGCTCATGGAGAGCGGAAGTTTGGGAAAATTTACGTGACCACACACAAAGGTCAGTGGAGTTTTGATCCATACAGCACATTTCATATCTCCAGGAGCCTCCTAAAGGACATCAAATCATTTACGAATCTAGACGACTTTCTGCTGAACATTGGGTATCAGAAGCCAGCTTTCCAGATGGTTATGTTGAGTCTTACTGATCTAGCAGCATATGATAAGGATGAGGAAGCAACTTATGTTTCCACAGATACTGAAACACCATCTGGAAAGTGTGTCTGTAGCTGTACCATACTCTAAAATCATACGGGAGGAAAAGTTGCAAGGATGTACAGTCAATGCAAGGTCTGAAACAAGTACCAGCTGGAACCAGTTTATATTTTGTAATATTCTAGATCAGCAAAACTAACAGTACAACAACTATGCTTAGTAACAGAAAGATATGCTCATCTGCAAACTGAACCTGTCATGAAGTTTACATGTAACCTTATTATTTTTCTGCTTTCTTTTGACGTAAATATGCATGTGATTTTTGGCTGTTGAATCACTGTTACTTTTAGCTTTGAATAAATCCAAGCAAAAGAGAAAACCGCAGCTCTGTCTTGATGTTTGCTACACTGTTAGCAATTTGCATTTACCTTTATGGCAATTTTCTGGTATAAGCCTACTGTGTGAAAAAGGCTATGCAGTGATTACATGATTGAACCAAACAGAACTAACAAATTTAGCTGATTCTCGCTGCTGAAAATCGTGGACTATGGTCATGTTTTGGGCTGTACTAATCGGTCAGAGCAGGAAAAACATTTAGAGTACTTTAGACTGCCAAAACCTATTTGAAAAAAATCAAGTAAAAGACTGCAAAAAAAATGGGTTTGGTTGGTTGGCCAAACTGAACCAGGATGTCCAGAGCAAGAATCTTATCCTAATCTTATTTTAGATTATACAAATCTTTCCAGTCAGGTAGGTGAATATTAGGCCAATATCGTGTCATCTAATATCTTGTAATCATATCCATACCACCTATTTGTGTTTATCAAAATATTGTGTCCTTTCCTGCTTACTAAGTCATTCTCTATATGATTTAGCAGCTTCCACACGTTTTCTCCATGGTTTAGACAGCATAAATTAGCAAAACAACGTATTCAGTACATTTACCATGTAATCAGTGCTGTTGTTTACCTAATTATAGTCAATATGGCCGAGCATCTGGGCAACTGTGCTTTGGACAATCATGGAAACACTTATAAACAGTCATTTTAGCATTTGAGCGTAAATTGTAGTGAGGAAAGGAACGTTTCATTCTTACCTTTATAGTCCAAAAAGTCCCTTCTAGAGAACAGTCCGCAGTATGAGGACTTGCAATGCACTGACACCGCAAATAAGAACGTAAACCCGGGGTTTACGAACGTACATCGTGAAACGTCAGCATACCCGGGTTTTAGAATGACCCAGAGTTACCTAAAATATTTGTTAAAGTTAGAGTTGGGGTACTCGGACTCGAGTCCGGTCTCGAGTACAATTTTTAGCTGGACTTGGACTCGAGCTTTTCGGACTCGGCAAGCGTGCTCGCCGAAAACGCCTCTCAGTCAGCGTGCAAATGCTGAATTAAGTTTTCTTGTTATTGCTACACACTTACACGAAAAGTAATGTCAAAATGTGTAATTGGAGAGTATTCATGCAAATGCAGTCGGTTTTGTCTTGAGGGAATTTGAACAGCTGGGAGAAATACAGATGTGTCAAAATATCTGTGCGTCCGGTTTTGTCAGTTCTGAGGGGAAAAATGCCAAAAGTGTGGGATATTAACTCATGATTTTGAACTGAGGGAAAAGGGAGAATGTCTTTTCTTATCAGAATTGTGAGATATAATCTCGGAATTGGGAAAATAAAGTCAGAATTTTGAAATATAAACTCAATTCCATGGCTTCCATAGACTGCTATTTAAAAAACTGTCAATAACCCTCACAGCCTCATTTTCATCAAAGAAAAAAATGAAAATTTCAGTCCACCCTTTCTAAGGTCTTACCATTCGTCATAAACACAGCCACAATCAGAGATAAGAGGTTACATTTAAATTGTCATTGCCTTATTCTAGTTGTAAAGGTTAAAACAAGGTTAACATACTGACAAACAGTAGTGTTTAGTTGGACTCGGACTCGACCCATTTGGACTCAGACTTGAGTCTGACTCGCCCCATTTTGGTCTTGGACTCGAACCCAACACTAGTTAAAGTCCCAATAGGCGATAATGATTTTCGATCAACAGCATTTGTGACATAATGTTATCAGAAAAACTAATTGCAAATGAATTTAAATTAGAAATTACTTTTGAAACGTTCTTGGGTTTGGGTTATAAAAAGGCACTTAAAGTGCAAGTGAATTCTGTGTTAGAATGTGTATCATGAAGGGAATTTCTTATATGAGCTATGTAAAAAAAAGATGAATGTCATTTTTCCCTCCACTATAATTAGTTGCATGACTCGACTCGGACTCCAGGCCCAAATTTGATGACTTGTGGCTTGACTTGACAAACAAAGACAACTTGCAACTGGTCTTACAGCAATGACTTGGACTTAAACCGTGACTCCGCAAGTCTTTATGGTCTCACTGATGGTTTCTTATTTTTATTTAACATTTGTATAATTTATAACCATTGTTATATATTTACTTTTCCGCTTCATGTTATGTATCTCTTTGCCCAATTACCTTTCTGTATGAGCGTATCAAGTAACATAAATGTTTTGTAAATACTTTGGAAATGTAAAGCTATGTCTATTTCAGTAGGTGGTGATACATGAATGTCTGTATTATGTATTAGCAAGTTATTAAATATTTGACTCAATTAATTAAAATCCCTGAATTCTTAACAAATGAAACTGATGACTTTAAATGATTCATTCAATTAGGCCTATATTTGTTAACAATGATTAATTCCTCAATGAAACACCATTAATTATTATATCTTTTATAATTATACCTACTTTAGACTATTATTGACTCTAAATTGACTGTATTAGTTAATAGAGACACTTGTTTAGGACTTGAAGCTTTAAGTTGAGAACTTGCAACTCAACTCCCTCATCCTGACTCAAGACTTACTTGTGACTTGCAAAACAATGACTTGGTCCCACCTCTGACAATAATATCTGCAGAAATATACTTTATATTTAGTTCTAGCCTTTTTAATGTGACTTGAAAATTGTTTATTTAAATCAAGCAGTGGATGAAGTTGTTAAGAGTAAGAGAAGACCGAGATAAGAAATGAGCAGAGATGTTGTAGTAATCTTAGTTGTGTCTTCATCAAAGTGCTGACTTTGTATAGAAACACTTTCAAGGTTTAAGCAAAAGGGATGGAAATTTTCTGTTGACAACAGCTATGACCTTGAAGGGAATCGGCTCCCTTATCAGCTTGTGTGAGATGATACACTTGCTCTCTCAAGCAGTTAGAGACAATAAATCTGCTCTGCACAAAGAAATGAAAACCTCCAGGCTAGAAAATAAGTTGTTAATGGTGTGGATTTTTCAAATTTGTCACTTATCTGTCCAGATGTATAGAAAACCCCTGTTAAGGCCAAAACAATACAACCAGTCTTTGTATAATAGAAAGTTTTAATTTCATGTTTATCACAGGCATCATGTCAAGATATTTAAAAATGAAGAATACCTTTGTTTAAACCTTCATTTAAACTCACAGACACACTTGCACAGTCACTCTTTTGCAAACATACATCAAGCTGCAGTGTGTAAGAAAAATTAAGATATTAATGTACAGCAAAAATTCTCCTCAAATCTATGTGTCTATAGATAAGGTCAGATGTTGTCATGATCGAGCCTTTTCACAGGGAAACGTCGCCACACGTCGAGCTCCCTTTACCTGGCTCCTCTTTTAAGAGCTGACCCTAATGGAAGCTAAAATACATATACCTGATCGCCTTTATAGACAAACCTATAGAGAACAGTTTATTTCCATTTAAACATTATTCTTATCTATTGTGACTCTTATAACGAGAAAGGAAAAGTGACAGGGCCTCACCCTCCAATACGTATCACACATAAAACTGCTCATTCACAAACACATTAACAGTCAGTCTCTCAACAACTGCCATGTTTGAAGTCACTTCTACCTGGACAGGGCTGTGATCCTGGGGAGGAAAAAAAAAAACATGTAATTTTAAATTAAAAGACTGTACTGAACACAAAAACCAACCATTATAAAACATCATGGACTAAATACTCATGATAGATTTATCACTGTACTGCATACACTACCAATCATAAGGATTTTTTTTTGGAAAAAGAAGTCTCTTCTGCTCACCAAGCCTGCATTTATTTCATCCAAAGTCCAGCAAAAACATTAAAATTGTAAAATGTTTTTACCATTTAAAGTAACTGTTTTCTATTTGAATATATTTTACAATTTAATGTATTCCTGTGATAAAAGCCACATTTTCAGCATCATTATTCCAGTTCAGTGTCACATGATCCTTCAGAAATCATTATAATATGCTGATTTGCTGTTCAAGAAACATTTATTATTATTATTAATATTTTGAACAGTTGACTTAATTTTTCAGAATTTTTTGAAAAATAGAAAGATCCAAAGACCATCAATTATCTGAAATAAAAAGCTTTTTAACATTGTACATTATACAAAAAGCATTATACATTATATCAAAAGCTTGAAGTCAGTATTATAAATTATAGAAATTAAAAAAATTTTATTTAGCAAGGATGCTATAAATTAATTAAATGTGACAATAAAGACATTTATTATGTTATATATTATAAAAATATTTCTATCTCAGACAAATGCTGTTATTCTGAACTTACTATTAATCAAAGAACCCTGAAAAAATTATACTCGGCCGTTTTCAACATAATAATAAAAAAAATGTTTTTGGAACCGCGAATCAGAATATTAGAATGATTCCTGAAGGATAAGGAAGGAAGGAAAGAAGGAAGGAAAGTTGAAATCACAGGAATAAATTACATTTTAAAATATATTTAAATAGAAAAGAGTTATTTTATATAGTAAAAATATTTCAAAATGTTACTGTTTTTTGATGTACTTTGGATCAAATAAAAGCAGGCTTGGTGAGCAGAAGAAACTTTAAAAAAGAAGAAAAACTCTTGTGTGGTAGTGCATTTGCAAAAAAGCTTTAATTAAAATGTCATTCATGCATATAATAAATATATAAATAATTCTAATACGCATATAAATTAACTTGCTCTAAAACAAATGCTTTTTGCTCGTACATATATAAATGATGCTATGACAGTTTGTGCTCAGTAAAACTGACATACTTGTGTACATTGTACTTGTGTATTTGTAAAATTATAATAAGTAAACAAAAAATAAATCTTGGTATATTAAACCAAAAGTTACACGAATCACAAATATATACAGGTAATATCTTAAATCTTGAATATTTTATTAATATGAATCAGACCTACAGTCTTATATCCATTTAAAATCTTGAGCTTGTGTGTGTTTCAGAGGACAAACTCACTGTAGCTTCTCCTGCAAGAGTTCGAGTCTCTGCCGGTCCACATATCGAGAGAACAGTGACACTAGGTTTGGGGGAGTGAACAGCGGAGATGAGAGCGCAGAGGACGGGACCTTCAAAAGCTCCCGCGTCACAGAGAACACCAACTCAGTCCTGCAAACAGAATGAAAAAATTAGGAAGAAGAACATACAAAATGTTATGAGACATGAGAATCGAATCATAATGAAATACCACAACACTAGCCACTATCACACATAAAAACCTATGAATACCTCGACATACACAGACAGATGCTCACCAGCGGTTATCATCCATAAGCTGACAGTTGGGATCAGAGCTCTGCATCCTCTCTCCTTCACTCAGAATCAGATAGAGCAACGTCACGCCAAACTGAAATATATCAAACACAACAAATGAAATATCACTGGTTTAGTTCGACAAAAATCCAGGGAGACTATGCACGCTTGCCATTAAAAAAAGTGATACCTTATTTTGCAGCACAAGGGGAAGCTGTCCTTCACTGCCCTGCAGCTCCTGGAGGAGGTCAGTGAGGGAGGTACTGGACATGGACTGGATTACTGCCGTCACTGGCTCTACCAACCAACACAGTACCTATGAGAGACAACATGCAAGTGAGAAAACTTAAGCTAAAAGCTGACTTTTTACTAGTAGAATATGCCACATTTTATTCGCTTCACCCACTCGTCTGTTATTGTACCTGATCTTGTTTGTCTTTCTTGGCCAGGGCTGGAAGGTTCCTAGCTATTCCCATAACAACAGCAGCAGCCTGGGGCTGTGGCAGGAAGGGGAGGAGTCTGGAGATGAGGCGTTTCCCCTTGCGCACAGACATGATCATCAAGCACTGCTCATCGCTCACTCTGCAGAAGGATGGAAAGCAGGTCTGTTATGATCACACATTTTCAGTACTTAATACCAATATCAGTTCTTGACTACAGGGATATCTAACACAAATGTATTTAAAATTGTGATCATAAAACTACAGACTTTGCTTCAAGTTTCACTTTTTGCTCATTCAAAAACAGCCAAAAAAGTCCTGAATTTCAGTCTAAAGGTTCAGGTATAGGCTAGATTTGTTTAATAGGGCTCATCACTCATTTGAGGGACAACGTGAATCAGTGTTAATTTTGTTGTTGAATAATTTGCCTTATTTTCACAGACGAAAACGAGATGATAACGAAACAAAAACTTGTTTTGAATGACAAAAACTATGATGGAAATCTTTTTTTGGAAGACTTTTTTTTTTTTTTTTTTCAATGAATAAAAACTGAGAAGAAAATGTTAAGGAGGGACGATTTGGGAAGAGATTCATTCATAATGAATTTGCTGCATGGTTAGGAGGTTTTGATAAGAATATTTGAACTGTAGCCTACTGATCTATCCGGGCAGGACATAAGCTGGCATACATTTGCTGCACATCTTTTAATTCTCAATTTGTGCAGACATTGAAGCAGTGCCGTTCACAAAGAGCACAAGTACTCTTTCGAGTGTCATGAACAGAGAAATATATACAAAATGATGTTGAATTGAATTTTGACAAGTATTCACATAAACGCACTCGGTTATGTCTCAGGTGAATGTGAACAGCTGGGAGAATATCGGACGTGTTCAGTACATCCGTGCAGTTCAATGCACCCATGCATTTGGTTTTTAAGGGACAGCAGCCAAATTTAGTTGTATTGTCTGTGGCATTGATGTTAATCGTGCAACAAAAGACAGACAGAAAATCACTCACTGCTTTTGATTGAATCATATTAGTAGCCCTAAAAAAAAAGATGAATCTAAATTTAATATCAAACCTATACAATGAGTTTGGTATTTTTAGAGAACTACTTAAATGTATTATACTGTAAATAAACCCATTTAATTTTAGCTGAATAAATCTACTGTAGATTTATACAATTCAGATGACTAAAAAATGACTAAAACTAAACCCCATTTTAGTCAAAAGACTGTGACCAAATCAAAACACTGCTGTCAATCAAACAAGCCTGTGCTAATGTGGCACTTTGTGTCACACTCACCGGTCGTCCCACTCTTTTTCTCGGATGGAGTTGTAGAGCTGCAGCGTGTGGGTTTTATGCTGTTCTAGTAGGGCATCTCTTTGGTGCTCAGGGGTCTGCAAGAACTTCTTCTCAAAATCTTGCACTTCTAGTAGTAGACTGTACATCTGCAGAACAAAACATACAAGTCAAGCAATTTACAAAATGACTAGTTTGTAGATAAGACCCTTATTCACTGTCGGGGATCGTGTAACTGTGAGAAGCTGCATTGAAAATGCAATTTGGACATTCAACTCGTTGGCCACCATTGACGTCCACTACATGGAGAAAAACCCTAGATTGTTTTCCTCAAAAAACATAACTTCTTTTCATCTTGGATTACATGGGGGTGAGTACATTATCAGGAAATTTTTAATTCAGAAGTGAACCAATCCTTTAACATATTTTGTATTATTCTTTGTTTTATTGTGTTCTTTTATGTTGTATTATTCATGCTATTGATTGTAGTTTGTGTATTTGTTCTTATTTATTACTGACTGTTTACTCATCTTTAATGTTTGAACTTGATGTTAGTTAGGCTAATAGTTAATTGTTGTGGTATGAAAATTTCATTGGTATCTAAACTTTGTGTGTCATAAATTATTAGAACACAAGGTTAAATAGGGCGAAAACTATGAAAAACAATAACTTGACAGGGCAAATAAAAATATGAATATTTATTTATTAATTATTCACCTGAATCAGAATAAAATTACTATGGCTACAAAAACTTTACTTCCATCCACTCTTACCTTCTCCACAGTGTAAAGGATTTGCCGTCTTTTGTTCCACACTTGCTTTTCTCTTTTTTCCTGAAAATTAAGCAAGAAGAACATTGGCACACAGAAACCGTACTATTACATAACATGCACCTTTTAATTGAACATTTTATTTATGAAGGAAAACACATTAACTAGACCAGAAAGAATCTGTAGAGATTTTTTTAGTGTTTTTCTGGAGAAAAAAAAATAGTGTGGGTCCACTCATAAATAACAACAAAATGCATATCATGAAAAAACTAATAAATGGTTTCATAAAAGAGTCTGTAAAAGAAGTGGAAAGAAAAAGAGTACTGACCTCGTCATCACTGCGAGTGGTCACCACAGCATCGATCATTTTTCTTGGATTGTTCACACTGGAGACAGTGAGTTTTCCTAACGAGCCGGCAAACTGCACTGTGAAACAAACACAATCAGAGTTTTAGATCATTTGAACAGATCATAACCTGATAGAAATGCACACTTAAATTGCTAACAACAAAATATTAATTTTGGACGCTGCCTGCAGTTATAAGAATGCCAAGACATGCATTTTTTTTTTCAACAAATGCCACTTTGCCATATGTTGTTTCTTACCTGGTCGATAGGTGTGCTCCAGTTTGGCCACCTGAGGAGTGATGAGCTTGGTGGTGTGCTCCTTCCTGTTGTCTCTGTCCCGCTCCTGACGCTTCTCCATCTTCTCATAATAATTCTGCAGAATAATATTTGATAACCACCATAAACCAGCAATATCTACATTTTTTATAATGATGTTTCTCAAATTAATATTCTTCGTTTTGGTCGCATATGCTCCTAAATTGAATCTGCGCGATCTCAAAATATATTTGGGAGCATTTGTGCGAGTGAAAAAAATTGTTGTGGTGCAACTTGTTTTCATTTCTTTACAAAACTTTCGCTAGCCTAACTACTGCACAGACATTTCCAACATTATGTAACTAATTAACCTTTTTATTTACATTCTTAACTTTATTGCAGATTTTATAAACTCGGAACCGGACGTTTTTTTCCTCTCAACCAACCTCTGTTCCGGATTTGCACAAACTGCAATGCAATTAAGGGGTGTGTGATATAACTTTTTTTGATTGTGGACAATTAAAATGTCTCCACAATCTGCTTTTGAAGAAATATACTACATTTCGTGCTACACGCACATTCTGTCAGATGCAATTCTAGCGCCTCCATCTCAATATACTGTACAACGCGGCATACATTCACATCAAATGATAACTCAGCGGCAGAGTTCCACTCACGCAGGGGCGTCATTTCCACTGGGGACACACTCTTCAAAATCCTGTTTGTGTCCCCCCACTTTCAATTTTTTTTGGTTAAATTAATGTATTATAGAATTCACGCTCAGCACCGCTAAGAGTTTTCGCTCGATCATTAAAATGAAACTGTAAGTTAAACGTGCACGGACATTCAAAAGCAATTTTAATAACCCACATTTAGAGAGCGACTGCCCAATGTGCGCAAATTAGGCTACAAAACATATCTAGGCTGTAGGCTATAATAGGTTGTGTAGTTGTCTATTGCTCTGTATTATGGTTGAAACATTTAGTCTCTATTTGCACTTTAAATATTGAGACTAGCCTACTTTGATTATGGCTGCATTTATTGTTTGCACCTAATACGACTAAGAAAGTGTCGTTTATTTTTTGTTATTTATACTGTAGATTGTTTAAAAATGCAGTGGTTGCCTCTAATTTAAATGCCTCTACCTATAACAGAGAAAATAAACATCTTGTTCATGTACTCATATTTTCAATCATTCTTGTCCCTTGCTTAAGGCGTAAAATAAATATTTAAAAAAGGCTTTCAGAATCAGCCCATTTGCTTATAAAACATCGGCAATCAGAATCGGCCATGAAGAATTAATATCGGTGCATTACTAAAAGAAATGCCGAGACGAGTGCTGGCTGTTCTGCTCAATTGGCAGTTGTGGTGCCCCTATTTTTTTTTGGTGCTCCTAACTTTATGAAGTTGGGAGCACCAGTGCTACCAAGAAAAAAAAAGTTAATTTCGAGCCCTGGGTTGTAGATAAAATTTTATGTATCAAGCCTTAAAATAGTTTTAAAAGCTTTCAATTTAAGATTGAAATAGGTTAGACAAGTTGCAAGAATTTTTTTAAATCAAATTTATAGCATGTTTTGAATAGGTTTTAATTTGAATAAGTTTTCATTTGAAATGATGCATCAGCCTAGGGTAAATATGGGTAAAAGAGTGATTACCTGGTAATAGTAGTCATCCAGATACGGATCGGTGCTTTGAAGCTGCATCATTTGTATTCTCGCCACCCATTCCTTCTCTCTTTGTGTCATCAGATTGCTGTAGGGATCTCTGTTTTTCCTGTCTCCCATACCTCTCCCGCCGACATGATCACTGAACATATGAGAATCACAGAAACATTTACATGAGGCTTTTCAAAGTGATATTTAATCCATGAAGAGGACTGATGATACCCACCTCGAACCTCTGTTCTGCATCCTCTGGTTGAGCATCCTGCGATGCTGCGGATGAAGGTGGGTAGTGTTGTGTCGGATGGGTGCGTGGCCAAGAGGCGGCCCAAGGGGACCCATTCTGGGCCCAGACTGCCCAAAGAACGGCCTGTAACCTCCAACACCTCCCTGTAATAATGGAGGAGCTGGACCACGCTGGAACTGACCAACCTGAAGACCGCACCACAAGATAAAAAGAAAGTCTGTCATGTTTCTATGGATTGGACACTTCAGAATTACTCTTACTAAATAGTGTATACTATTATTAGCTTACTAACTCACCTGAGAGTTTAGCAGTTGGGCTCTCTGTATCTGAGACATAACAGGACCAACACCAGGAGGGAACGGAGGATGAGACAACGGTGAGCTCTGAGAGAGCAGAAAACTGGTTTAGCATAATTTGTAATAATTTCAATACTGTTTCAAACCATTCAAAAACAGATACAAAACCATATGTCTTCTTCGCAAAAGCAAGTCAGACATTAGATGTGTTCTAAAGAGGATGAGCAAATAGGCATTGAAAATGTTCACTTTCCCATGCTGTATTACAGCACCACCATCAGGCGGTTGGGGCTGACTGATTCTGAACTGATCTGGGACTCACAGCGATGCTGAGGAGGTTGTTGGGGGACAGACGCTCAGGGAAGGGAGGTGGGTAGCGTAGCGGCACAGAGGCTCTCACGTGAATGGCTGATGGGTGATTATTCTAAAGAAAAAAAAAGAAACATACAGTCAATGAACCACTTCAATTCAATGTAAATCAATGCATCACCTAGAAATAATAAATGCTACTAGCCAAATTTGTTCGAACAGTAAGATTTTTAATGTAGTCTCTTCTGCTCACCAAGCCTGCATTTATTTGATGCACAGTACAAAAGAAAAGATTTTGAAATTTATTATTAAAAATAATTTCGATTCGATTTAAAATATATGTTAAAATACAATTTATTCCTGTGAATTTAAAGCTGAATTTTTTGCATCATTACTCCAGTCTTGAGTATCACAAGATTCTTCAGAAATCATTCTAATATTCTGATTTGCTGCTCTAAAAATATTTATTATTATTAAGTTGAAAACAGCTGAGTAGATTTTTTTTTAGGTTTCTTATGAATAGAAAGTTCAGAAGAACAGCATTCATCTAAAATAGAAATCTTTTGTAACATTATAAATGTCTTTAACATCACTTTTGAAAGCATCCATGCTAAATAAATGTATCAATTTCCTTCTTAAAAAAATATATATACACTGACTCCAGGCTTTTAAATGGTATGGTGTATAATACTACAAAAGCTTTTTTTTTTTTTCAGATAAATGCTGATCTTTGGGTCTATTCATCAAAGAATCCTGAAAACATATGTACTCAACTGTTTTAATTAATAATAATAATAATAATTAAAAATAAATAAATAAAAAACAGCAAACAGCAAATCAGCATATTAGAATGATTTCTGAAGGATCATGTGACTGGAATTATGCTAAAAATTAAATCTTTAAATTCACATGAATAAATTACATGTCAAGTCAAGTCACCTTTATTTATATAGCGCTTTTAACAATACAGATTGTGTCAAAGCAACTGCACAGTATTTAAAAAGCACAATAGTGTGTAAGTAACGCATTATTGTAAATCAATTTTCAGTTAAAGGCAGTTCATCAATGAACATTTTAAAATATATTCAAATTTGTAAGTTATTTTAAATAGTAAAAATATTTTAAAATGTTACTGTTTTTGCAGTACTTTGCATCAAATAAATGTAGGTTTGAGCAAAAGAGACTTCCTTAAAATTCTGTTCAAAAGTGTACATTCTGTAGGTTAATTTACAATAAATTACTACATTTTCAACTACACTTTTAAGAGTTTATGCATAAAGTTGTATCTAACGAAACAGTTGATTAATTAAAATAAAAACCTTTAAATATGAACTACCTATTGAATAGACTTAATGTAATTTATTCAAAACCATTAAAAAAAAAATATATTATTATTTCAAATTTTATGTATGATTGGACAGGATGTCATCTAACCTGCTGAAGCTGATTGTGTATGTGGCTCATAGGCTGTTTCGGAGGTGTTCCAATAGGTATAGCCCTCACAGGTGGACTTCCAATCACAGGTGAGCTGGAGCGAGGAGGCGGAACCCTTTCGGACAAATCTCGCCCTTCTTCTCTGCTGAGTGTGGGAGGCCGATTCGGAAGCCCGACCTCTTTAATAATGGACATAAGCGTTTTGTCCTGAATAGTGAATTGAAAAGTTTAGAATAAAAGGCACAGAAAGACAATCAAGCAAATACACACGATGAACACACACACACACGCTTTACCTCTTTTTGAGTGACGAGTCCAGAACTAACAGGACTGAAGCTCATACTGTTCTCCCAAATACTATGAGAATTTATCTATGGGGGAAAAAAAGAAAAAAAAGGAAATGTTGGTCATTTATACTGAATATTCATAACATAATCTGCATCACAACATAAAGGCAAGCATACTGCTAAATTCACATGAAGGCTCCTACATATGTTTAAACATTATTTTATCCACCTTAGTGCACACTAGATGCTTTCATACAGGGCAGACTTAACATAAGAAGGTAAGAAAATGCTATTAGAACCTAGAAAACTGAATCCGAAAAAAATCCAAAAAACATGCATCAAGATTCAACAGAGGGGTCTATGTATTTAAATCTATGGCAATATGCACATTTGTTTAATAAATCCTGGCTTCAGGACCTATACATCTGTATTGTAATTCTATGCAAACACAGTAAAATGTACTGTGTTTATATAATTTAACTTCTAAGACTTTAAGGTTATTGACAACTAGACTACTATTTTTACTATGTAGATGGCACAATTTAAGGGAAAAACTAATTGTGATTTTCCTGATAAAAAGAACTCTTACTATTGTAAATTTAATGTAAAGAAGTATTTGAAAAAAACAGATCAAGAGCTGCTCATGTAAAATAAAATAGTGCTGCGCTTCACTTTGACATACATAATGAATACACTACCAGCTGAAAGTTTTTGAACAGTAAGATTTGTAATGTTTTTTAAAGTATCTTCTGCTCACCAAGTCTGCATTTATTTGATACAAAATTCAGCTGTAATAATGTGAAATATTTTTACAATTTAAAGTCTGCACTCTATTTAAATATATTTTAAAATGGAATTTTATTCCTGTGATCAAAGCTGAATTTTCAGCATCATTACTCCAGTTTTCAGTGTCACATGATCCTTCAGAAATCATTTTAAAATGCTGATTTGCTGTTCAAGAAATCAATCAATTTTTAAAAAATTTATTTGCTAATTTATTTGAAATATATGATAGAAATTATGGAAATTAATATTTTCATTTAGCAAGTATGCTTTAAATTGAGGTGATGATGAAGACAATACTGATTATGTTAGAAAATACTTCTATTTGAGATAAATGCTGTTCTTCTGAACTTTCTATTCAAAGAACCCTAAAAAAATTTCTACTCAGTTGTTTTCAACATCATCATAATAATATAAATGTTTCTTGAGCAGATTCAAATGATTTCTGAAGGATCATGTGACTGGAGTAATGATGCTAAAAATTCAGCTTTGAAATCACAGAAATAAGTTACATTTTAAAATATATTCAAATAGAAACCAGTTATTTTAAACATTACTTACTGCATTTTGGATCAAATAAACGCAGGCTTGGTAAGCAGAAGAGACTTCTTTAAAAAAACAAAAAAATATTACTGGTCAAAAACATTTGACTGGTAGCCTATATTTATTTAAATAAATCACAGTCTAATAATTTAATAATTAAACTGTTTTAGCTTTATTAGCAATATTTTAAATGTGGCAAACATAACATATTGCCACAACCTTAAATTACCTGTTTGGAATGTTACCTGTTGATTATCGCATTTTCATGTTCAACTAATTCATATCAATAATGGCTTAATATTATGAAGATACCATTACACAAACCTGTGAAAGAGGGGTCGACCCTCTGTGCAGGATCTGCTGATGTTGTTGGTAGCTCAGCAGCAGAGACTGTCCAGCTAATGCCGAGGGCTGAGGAGGCTGACCGGACAGCATCGGAGGAAGGCGAGATCTTTCTGACCTGGCTGTGCCCACTCCAGCAATAGCAGGATCTGAGCCCAAGATGAGGCGAGTCAGTGACTCTGCCAGGTCACCGCCACCCCGTTCATCTATGTCAGGGTAAAGCCGGGAGGAAGGGGAGGGTTTGGGGAGGGCAGAAGAGTGGGCATTGCCACTGGCGAGAGGGAGGTCAACGGAGGAGGTGTCGCCCGTTCCAGCCGGCCCGTCTCGTACCCGTTCATCGAGCTCTGCGAGGCGGGCGTGCTCCTCCTGCCAGTCATCATCTAAAGAGGAAAACACATGAGGTGATGTTACAAAAAAAAAAAATAAATAAATATATCAATATTGAGAAAAATTATCTTTTAAGTTGTCCAAATTAAGTTGTTAGCAATGCATATAACTAATAAAAAATTAAGTTTGGATATATTTACAGTAGGAAATTTACAAAATTTTTTATGGGACATTATCTTTACTTAATATCCTAATGATTTTTGGCATAAAAAGAAAAATCGATAATTTTGACCCATACAATGTATTTTTGGCTATTGCTACAAATACACCTGTGCTACTTATGACTGGTTTTGTGGTCCAGGGTCACATTTGGACTAGTGTAAATATTAAACCACAAAAAGACCATTTAAATACATGAATCCTGCACGTCTCTGTGTAAATTAATGGGGCAGATGCGTGGTTTCTTTTACTACACACATACTAAAATGTGTTAGAAAAATACAAATACGTAGCACAGTATTTCTAACAGAGCATTTCTTAAAATAAATAAAATATAATTATTGTTTTTCTTTTCATAAATATCAATTAATTAGAAATGCTTGATTATTAAAATTTAATTTAAAAAAAGGAATTCAAAAAATTTATTGATAACAGAATTTGATAAACTGAAAAAAATACTAAATGCATTTCATATGTCCTTAAAATTAAATTGTCAAACTTTTAGTAAATTGCTGTTAAATTGTTTAAGTTTAATTATCTCAATGAATTAGACATGCTTTTTTATTAAATTTTTTTTTTATTTAACCAAAATTTAAATGGAATAAACGGAATCCAGAAATAAACAGAATTTGGGGAAAAAATAAAAAGGTAATCTGGGGAAAAAAACGTCAGAAAGAGTCAGAAAACATTTTTTTTTTAAAAATGTAATAGTACCTTCAGACAAAATATATGGATCAAATGTGATTCATCAGACTCTTAAGGCTCATATTCTATGACAAAGTGAGAATATGGAGCTTATACTCAAGAAGGAAAACTTAAAAATTAAAAAAAGAGATCCAACTATTTGAAAATCTGGAATTTAAGTGTGCAAAAAAATATATATAAATATAGACATGTGAATCAATAATTTGATTATCAAGTAAACATCATGTTCCATAAATATATTTTGTAAGTTTCCTACTGTAAATATATTTTTTGATCAGTAATATGCATCGCTAAGAACTTCATTTGGACAACTTTAAAAGCGATTTTCTCAAAGTTTTTTTTTTTTTGCACCCTCAAATTCCAGATTTTCAAATAGTTTTATCTCAGCCAAATATTGTCCTTTCCTAACAAACATACATCAATGGAAAGCTTATTTATTCAGCTTTCAGATGATGTATAAATCTCAATTAAAAAAAAAAAAAAAAGTACCCTTCTGACTATGTTTGTGGTGCATGGTCACAAATGCCTTTTACTTTCCAATAAAGTACAAACTATCAATCAGTGACCAAAATGCATGTAGCAAATCATGTACAAAAGTCTAGGGTAAATTCCTAAGTACAGATGTAAGGACTGCCGAAACACTGACCGATTGCCCCTGCACCGAAAGTGTCATCATTGAACTGGTCAATTTCATCTTCTTCCTCTACCAACCCTTCCTCCTCCAGGGTGCAGTCATCGTCAAAAGACTGCAAAATAACATAGAAGCAATACAGATGAAATATATACATTTGTAGAGTGTCATAAAAAGGGGGAATTTATGAAGGTGGTCTTAAGGAAAGATGCTGCTGTAGCTACATGCACAAGTATAATATACTTGTTCTCACCATAAACCAATATAATAAGCATTGGAGGATATTAGTCTTAATCACCTAGGTTTTCAAACAACTAAAAAGATATATCACTTCTTAAAACAGTTTATACACGATTCCAAATACTGAGTATCAAACTGATAAGTGCACCAACATTTAATGTTATAGAAAACGGGAGATAATCACAATCTTACAGAAACCCGTCCACCCTGAAGAGATCTTTTTAAAAGTGAAAAGATACATTAAAAATGTTTGGAAAATGAAAGTGATCCCAGTGTGTTTGCATTGCCCGGGTTAGTTGACGTACTAGCACGGCCTCGCTAACATGCTAACAAGGCCAAAGGTTTAATATCACACATCTGGGCGACACTAAACGCAAAACAGCGGGTATTAGCTAAGGACAGTCGGCTATTATAGATTTTATGAATCTTTTACATCTAGTTCAGTATCAACACTGGAGGAAACTGGCGGTTAGGCCTCGCAAACAATTTTAGCTCGCTAACTGTAGTGTCGAAAAACAAAGCCGCAATTTTACATCAAAATCTGAGTGTAAATCTTCTAAACGGCACTTTTTACATTTCTTTTCTTCGAAAGGAGCAATTCCGACATGCAGTTTGTGAAGAAAGAAAGCATTT
The DNA here is from genome assembly GCF_049309525.1 of Garra rufa. Lineage (NCBI taxonomy): Eukaryota > Metazoa > Chordata > Actinopteri > Cypriniformes > Cyprinidae > Garra > Garra rufa. Next base: position 9,353,316 of record NC_133366.1, on the reverse strand, counting down.
ACCTGAAAATGGAACATGTGTCCCTGTTAAAAAATGATCTCGTTTAATTCTGCTGCGCGAGACGCCGCGCGCGCTTGACACGGCACAAGATTCCAAACGCGCGAGCTTAAAGAGATGGCACGCGGAGCGAATGCAGTAAAATCACTTTAGACTATTGGTAACCATAATAGTCGTATATATGTGTTGGGAAAGATCCAATTTTGTGTTTGTGTATGTTGGAATTAAAAACTGATTTCAAATTACGACAGAAATTCCTTTAGGAAAGAAATCCTGTTTATATTAAATTTATTTATTTATTTTTATTTATTTATTTATTTATTTATTTTGACCAGGAAGTATACCATAACTATGTATTATGGTGTAAGAATGAGAAAAATTAGAAATGAGAAAAAAAACAGCCGTAATATTGTGACATATTTTTACAATAAAAAAAATACTTTCTATTTGAATATATTATTAAATGGAATTTTCCCAAAGCTGAATTTTCAGCATCATTACTCCAGTTTTCAGTGTCACATGATCTTTCAGAAATAATTCTAATATGCTAATTTGCTGTTCAAGAAACTTTTTTTTATTATTATCAATATTTAAAATTTATTTGCAAATTTATTTATTTTAAACATATGATAGAAATGATAGAAATTAATGTTTTTATTTAGAAAGTATGCTTTAAATTGATCAAAGGTGATGATAAAGACACGTGTAATGTTAGGAAATACTTCTATTTGAGATAAATGCTGTTCTTCTGAACTTTCTATTCAAAGAACCTCAAAAAAACATTTGACTCAGTTGTTTTCAACATAATAAATGTTTCTTGAGCATATTAGAACGATTTCTAAAAGATCATGTGACTGGAGTAGTAATGCTAAAAATTCAGCTTTGAATTTATTTTAAGTTATTTTAAGTAGTAAAAATATTTCTAAATTTTACTGTTTTTGCTGTACTTTGGATCAAATAAGAATAAGATATTGATATACATGAATCAAATAAGAATGAGAAAAATGAAAAATGAATTAAGAAAACAAAAAAGTATAACGATATTACCATGGCATTTATGAAAATATGGGACACTACCAGTCTTTTCGAACAGTAAGATTTTTAATGTTTTTTTTTTTTTTAAGAAGTCTCTTCTGCTCACCAAGCCTGCATTTATTTGATCCAAAGTACAGAAAAACAGTAAAAATAATAATAAAAAATACTATTTAAATTAACTGTTTTCTATTTGAATATATTATAAATGTAATTTATTCCTGTGATTTCAAAGCTGATTTTTTTAGCATCATTACTCCAGTCACATGGTCCTTCAGAAATCATTCTGATTTGCTGCTCAAAAAACATTTATTATTATTATTACATTAAAAACAGCTAAGCAGAATTTTTTCAGGTTTCTTTGATGAATAGACATAGAAATCTGAAACAGAATTATTTTGTAACATTATAAAAGTCTTTATCATCACTTTTGATCAATTTAAAGCATCCTTGCTAAATAAAAGTTTTCATTTCTATAATTTATTTCCCTACAACAACAACAACAAAAAACATTATTTTAGATAAATGCTGATCTTTGGATCTTTCTTTTCATCAAATTATGTTTTTGTGTAAAATGTGTAATAATATAAACATATGATATCAACAAACTACTTAAATAAGTTTTAACCATCAAACCGCTTTAAATTGTATTCATGTTGTTACCAGTTAAAACTGTTTAGATATAGTTTGATTTACTTTTTTAAAAATAACCAAAATTTACTAAATTAGATTCAATATGTAATTTTGCAAATGCAAAGACTTCATAAATATTTTACATATATATACACACTATAGCAACTGTAAAAGCTATTTCTTCTTATTTGTAAGTTGCTTTGGATAAAAGTGTCTGATAAATGATTAATTGTAATGTAAATGTAAAAAGAATGAACCAAAAAAAAAAAAAACAACAACAACAACAAAAAAAAAAAACAATAAACATCCCCAAGAAAAATTGTATAAATAGATTTGCAAACATCTTTTTTTTTTCAAAAGATATGTGGCACATACAAAGACAATATGATGCATTACACTATAAAAGTCTTACAAGCAAGTAACCTTTTTAACAGTTTTTTTTTTAAATTCAAATATATATGAACACCTTTTTGAAAAAAAAAAAGTTATTGAAAATTTCTGAATGTAAAATATTGTAAGGGATAGTAATAATTTTTTTTCTTTTATTGTTGGAACCAAAGGCTGTATGTCTTTATTTTATTTTGTTTTATTCAATGCCACAAGAACAAGAGGTATTACATATTCATATCAAATTAACATTAGCTGCCAGAGAAAAAGAAGAAACAAAACAGAAAAAATAAATTAAATTACATAAATTTCAACGTTTTTAGAGCATTACATGTTTTCAGTGCTTTTTTGTTTTTTGTTTGTTCCAAGAGATTTACATAAAATTTAAAGTCGTTAATAAAATGAGAAAAATTTGGTTTACACTGAGCCCACTTTTTCTTATGTATATGGAATTTGCCTAATAAATTAAACAAATGTATAATACGTTGTTCTTTACAATTCAATCTTTCATTTTCTGTATAAAAAAGCACATCAAATATACAAATTTCTATCTTAGCCTACATTCCCCGCGGCTCGATTTGCATTTCCCGTTTAGTGTACGGCTGACGTCACACGCGGCTAGTAAATCTCGCGATAGTCTATAGCCGGGCCCGTTTTGCGGGAACAGTGTCAACAGAAAAGCCGGGGCCGTGAATGACGCGTGGTGTGCTTGCTCTATTTGGGCAATATTTTGAAACTTCCCAATCAAACCTATATACTTTTTCGGCTTTTCGGACTTATTTTAAACGGAATCACTCGTGTCTATAGCGAAACAAAGGAATTAGCCGGCCTATCATGTCCCAAACAGAAAGCAGCATGGAGCAGCAGCAGCGGGAAGAGCCGAGCCAACTCGACCTGGCCGGTCCGGCAGAGGTGAGCGCTTCTTTCTCATCACATCCCACTCATAATTACATTACGGTTAATCTGGGACTTTAAAACACGGACTGATGGAGCTGGAAACAAAGAGTCGAGGAACCATCCGCGCGCGTCTCTCGAGAGTGCAACTGAAAGTTTTTGTTAGCATGTAACGTTATTGTTCCGTCTCAGATGAATAGATGAGCAGATCGGCGTCCATTTTCACACTCATAATCGCGTTTGATCACTTTTTACACTGGTAGATTGGCAGTTTTATGGATGGGGTTAGCGAAATGGCCAGTTTGATGTGTTGTTATTGTCTGAATAAACTTACTATGACAATTGTGTTGGTATGCTGTTACTTTCAGAACTGTAACGTTTCTTTATTAAATGAACCACGTTTCGCTATGTGGGTCAAGTAGATACATTTTTATGGCTTTCACTTTTCTTTTTTGTTCTTATTGCATTCAAAATAAAAGTTCAGTTCCGTTCCGTTGGTTTTAATGTGACGTTCCTGTAGTGACGCTGAATGGGGAATTACCCGCCATCGGAACGATGCGATGCCTCAAAAGTCACTGTACAATGATGTTTATCAGACGTATTTTAACGTTTACTTGGTTGTCGTTTAGACATATTTTTAATCCGTATGTAATTCAGTATGTTGGTTTTAGTAACTGCGTTATTAAACTAAATTTAAGGCGAGAGAAAAAACAACAACTAATAGTTATCACCTTACTTACCCAGTTGATTGGTTACATTGATAATTGCGAATTTTTTTTTGTATTACCAGTTTTCAAAAATGTTATGTTTTAATATGCAAATGAGCCATTATTTAATGAAATATGCGCTAATTTGCATACATTTTTAGTAGAGGTCGACCGATATTGGTTTTTACTGATACCGATAGCTAGGTTGGACCACACTGGCCGATACCGATTAATTAAGCGTTTTTTTTACCCGATAATTATTAATTATATATTGATCAATAAAGTTATTTCATAGTTCATTAATGTTAACAAAATAACACTCTAACAAGGAACAGCACTTCTATTCTACAGCTTTCATCAATCTTGGTTGATGTTACAAATGGGCTCATTGTAAAGGATTGGGAATCTTTACATTTTAACAATATGTAAAATTGCAGTTTCTATGCTTTTTGTTTATATTTGGAATATCTGTATGTTAGTACTGCCTTCTTAAAATTAAGATTCAATTTAATTACAATTTTCAATATCAACTAAATATAACCATGCATCACATTCTCAGTTTTCAATATTACTGCACATGGCTACATTTTCTTATACATTTTATAAAATTTATTTTGTGCAAAATTATTATTTTATTATATAAGCAGGCTACTTTTAAAACAATTACTTATTTAAAATAAGTGTTCTTTAAGTATCCGAAAGTTAACAGACAATAGTTAGTTCTTTCTTTTTCGTTTGATTATCGCTGATGAGATCATAGACAGTGGCTGCTTTAACAGGCTGCATTCAAACGAATGCATATCTATTTCGATATATACGATGTTTTGTCCTGCTCTGAAAACATAACTGACTGTGTGTACATCAGTTTCGTATAAAAGTATTCGAAAATGCAAGTGCATTTAACCGCATCCGCAATCCAGCTGTCCAGCAGTGCGTGAGTTTAGTGCATCTAATAGTACTGCATTACAAACGGCAGAAATGAAGGCATATAAAGTAAAGTAAAAAACTGCGGGTGGAAGCACACACCGTCAAGCAATGCGCACGTGTCTCACAGTGCAAATTCTGTGCAATGAAGCCCGCCGCGTGCCATATGCGGGGAAAAACAAGCTCGTTGAAGAGAGGATTGCGATTCATCGGATAATTGATTTTTCACCCACCCTTAATGAAACCGGGCAGAAGTGCAGCGCTACGTTGCGCGGACAACTCGCAGGTATCACACACACACAGGACCCGTTGTGTAGTTAAAGCAGAAATCTAAAACAGTTTATTTAATCAACAAACGGGCAAATGTTTACTTCAAGTATGATCAAACGGAAAAAGAAAGTGCAATCTAGGGTTGGGCGATGTCGACCAATTTGGCATCGTACAATGTCTAATGTGAAACATCGCGATGGACGATGGCATCGTCTGCGGGGGGCGGGGGCGAGGGATGGTTGTTGTTAAATAATTTATTCATAACGAATTAATTAATTGTAGCCTACCGTGTCCACCAGTGCTTAATTTGAGCCTGATCCTGTTCTGGAAAATGTCCGATTTTGGATTTTTGCGTTCCGGTATTTGTTTTTAAAGATCCGGCATTAACAAGTGCATTAGATCGTGACAGTGCGTGCGTGCAGACGAGACAAGAGCAAGCGTGGGTTTATATAGATGCATTTGGAGGATGTGTGTTGGTCCTTAACATATTTTCGACCAGTCAGCTTTTTTAAGTTCAATAACGCTCTCATTGTTTGCTTACTGCTTAACCCACTCTCTCCAAACGCATTTACTGAGCAGCAGAATGTTTAGAGAGAAAGGGTAATATCCGAAATAATACCAAATCAAGCGAAATATTATGTTTTAACATTATAAACACTATAAACATAAGTTAGTTACCCTGACGCCTGACCCAAAGCGAATGATTTAAAGGTAGAGGTATTCAAAACAGAACAGAAATGAAACAAAATATATAAAGTTAAGAAACTAAAACAAAGCGAAACTAAAAATAGCGTGTTGGGCTCACGCACCTCTGTTTTTCGGCACAAATCCAAGTGTTTCCATATTCCCAATGTATTTGAATGATAAAGTGTTATTTATAATGTAGGCTATACTAGGCTTTGTATTGTACATTCGTATTTCGATGGAAAAAAATATATTCTCTTGTTTTTGTTCCAAGCTCTGTTCATTATGGTAAAACCATGAAAAGGGCATATTTGGTGTAGTTTATTTAATCTAATTTAATTAAAATTATTTAGATTTTTTTTCTGCTGTTTTTGTATGCCTCATTTATTAATGTAAACGAACTTTCATGTAATTTAAAATTTCACTGTAATTTGTATTGTGATCACTAACAACTTCCTTGTTATTATTTCCTCATAATAATAATAATAAAATAAGTAAAGATGCAGAAATTGAAAGCATGCATTTCATTTGGCTATATAGTGATTAAGTGTGTGTTTTTCGTGAGCGGGTTGCTGCTGCGGCCGGGGCGGGGCGGGGCGCTGCGGGGGCGGGGCGGAGGATCGCGATGCCGGCTCAGCATCATGATGTCTATTGGCCATCGGCGATGGACGATGGCATCGTCTATCGACCCAACCCTAGTGCGATCTATATTGTTGTAGCCATTTAAGAAAGTCTTTTCTGTTTTCCATTTGTTTAAATATTATTTGTTTGTGTTTTGATTCAGTTTAATCTGTTAATTACGAAAGAAGTTTGTGTAATTTGTAAATGTCATACGCCGGGAGAATTGGAGAGGGTCAGATACAATTTTTGACCACTTCGTACGTTTTTATTTGTGGAAAATCCCTTCTTAAGCGAATTGTTTTGTATAATTATCTTAATTTTTAATACATATTTTTGTTGATCAGTTATTAAAATCAAATAAGAACAAGGAAAATGGCATTGTGAAATAAAGTGCGTTACAAGATTTAAACCCACCATTCTTCCGCGGCCTGAAGAAAAGGCTAAAACATCAATTAAAGCTCTATATGAAGCATACAGACTTTATTAGAGCTACAGAAATACAAACTTATTGCTTAAAGTCACAGTACTCAATCTCTGAATGGCGAGCTGTGGCGCGGCAGGATTCTGTCGGCTGAATGAAGATGGTTTGCTTTCTCACATCACGTCTTTAAATCTGCAACTTCGTTGGCTAAGAATATGACCAGCTGGATATAAACTAATGCAAATATATGGTAACAATCCTGACATTAAACATTGGTCTGGGGCTTAACCTCTTATACTCTGTGACAGCGGAGCGGAGCGTGAGCCGCTTCAGCAAAGAACGCAATCCGGAAAAACTATCGGCATGGATTTTTGCCGATAACCGATGGTTCCGCCAATCAACTATCGGTGCCGATTAATCGGCAAAACCGATACATCGGTTGACCTCTAATTTCTAGTACAAAAATCTACACACTTGAAGTCAGTTTCAAAATTCTTGTTTAAATTTTTTTTTTGACATATTAGAGTCAAATGTTTTTACAGAAGGAATTTTGGGTATCTAATTTTCTCCATAATTCAGAAAATACTTAGAACAGGCAGAAAGCGATGTTTTTGGGGGGAATAAAATGTATCAAATCAAGCAAATTATAAATGAACAAATCTCTCTGTAAAAACCTATAGATGAGAATAAAAATGTAAAGTTTGGTGTGTGTAAGTGCTACTGAAGTGGAGATTTATGGCACAGTATAGGAGCAAAAACTCATTTTGAGAAAACAGCCTTTAAAAATCTATTGACACAAGAAGATAAAGTTCTATAAAATAAACATCTAACAGTGTTTTTTGGATGTTTTCTTTCACTACTCTGAAAAAACACTATGAAAAAACAAAAAACTCAATCTCAAACTTGACAGGTGCATTAAAAACTGTTTTTGCCTGCAGTGTCTCCCCTTATGTTATATTGAATGTCTTGTTTAGAATATTTGTACCGGCCATTTAAAAACAATGCTTGCTTAATAATAATAATGCAATATTTGTCTATATTTAGAGGTCATTTGTGTATTGTTAACAAAGTATACTTTGAAACTGAATGCAGGCATTTAAAAGGTTTAAGCTTATAGAAAACATACTAACCCCCGTTTTCACAGACAAGGCTTAAGTCTAGTCCTAGACTAAAATGTAAGTCTGAGCTGTTTCAAAGAAACTTGCACTGACTCATCTTAAAATATATAATTGCCTTTGTTTTGTCTCAAGATGCACATCAGTTAAGGTTTTTTTGAAGGCATGTTAGTAAAAATTACTTAAATGTCCTAATTGAACTATGGCCTAATCCTGGCTTAGTCTAAGCTCTCTCTGTGAAACTGGGCCTAAAAGTGCTGATGACATAATTGTGCCCTCGTGGGCATTTCCAAAGTATTGTCCAATCAAATGGTTCTTGAGAAGTTATGCTTTTATTTTTTTTTTATAAATGTGTTGTAAATTAATTAGAAGTAAATCACAATAGAAGGTTTGCACTTGCGTTGCATTTTGGTCAGTTACCCGGATGTGTGGCCGTATTGAAGATACTCGGATGTACACAACAGCATTGATTCCACAGTTAATGTACTTCTGAATACGTTGTTCTGCTAATTTATGCAGTTTAAAGCATGGAAAAAATGTGTGGAAGTTGCTAAATCGGACTTAGTAAGCAGGAAAGGGCACAATATTTTGACAAGCTCAAGTTAATCGATGGTAAAGAGATGCACGAGCAGTATTAAGATATTAGTCTAATATTTCATCTGCCTGACTGGAAATGATACGAACAAACACAAATGTTGTCTAGGTTCTTGCCCTGGAAATCCTGGTTCAGTTTGGCTAACCGCAAACACATTTTGTTCCTCAGACAGACTCTTCTCCCTGATTTGTTATAACTTTTGGCTGTCTATAATATTCCAAATGTTTTTCCCGACCGGTTAATACAGTCCAAAACATGACAATAATTGGTCATTTTTAGCAGCAGTAATCAGTAAAATATGCAAGTTTCATTCGGTTTAGTGGCTTTGTTTACGTTCAGTGCCGCCAATGTGGCCAATTGTTGACGTGTCATGAAAATGCTCTATATGGAAGAAAACACTCTCATTAGGAAATGCCAAACTCCTGTTTTTAAGTGTTTGCAGTTCAAGCAAATATAACATTCTTGTTTCTCTTTAAGGATGATACTTCAGAAAACGGTCAGGATGAGGCATCGGATACTGCGATGGATAGTGAAGCGCAGTCGTCATCACCTACCTCGGCAAAGGAAAAGGACCAGCCGGGTGGATATGAAGAAAAAGTGGTAATGCATTTTGCCTTTCATAACAATCAAAGTTCCTTTGGGTATAAATGCATATTAGTTATGCAGGATTGTTGATCCGTTAGTAGACATGGCGTTGTGTGTATTGTTGACGTCTTCTGCTTTGTTTCTACAGCAAACAGACCGGACCAACAGATTCGAGTACCTCCTGAAGCAGACTGAATTGTTTGCTCATTTCATCCAACCAGCTGCCCAGAAGACCCCAACTTCACCTCTGAAGATGAAGCCTGGCCGCCCTCGCATTAAAAAAGACGAGAAGCAGAACCTGCTCTCTGCTGGAGAGTGAGTTTGCCGACGCTGTTACAGCAAAATTGGTTTCACAAGTATTTTTCCCATCTGTTTTCTCCATAAAAATCATGGTGCCAGTGATACGGTTGATTAACAACTTTATATATGTTATTAAAAATCTAACTTTCCATGGAGAAAAATAATGGGAATTTTACTTGAGTGAACACACTTTTTTTTTTTTTTTCAGAGTGACTTTTTACAGTTTTAATTTGAATAGTTTTACAGCAAAATATTATTGTGCTGTTTTTCTTATGCTTAATTTAGTATTTTGTGTTAGTAATATTATTTGTTAGTACTATTTAAATTTTATTGTAGTAATATTTATTGTATTGTTGTATTTTTAGTAATTTTATTACAAGAGTTTCTTTGCAAAAATCATGTTTTTTTTTTAGTGTTTTATTGTACTAGTTAGCTGTATTTTTTTGTTATTTTGACTTAATCAAAATAACCCAACTGCAGTTTGAGAATAATTGGAATGCACTCTTTTATTAGTAGTCATCTTAAAATATTCTTGTCCAAATTGTGTCTCTACAAATGAGAGGACTTCTAAACACAGTTTAAATTAGAATTGCTATTAGATTTGTTCATGTAGATCTAATTATTACATATTGGTTCAATTCATAACTCCAATAGTTTCAGTTTTATGTGTCAGTAATGTTGCCTGCTGACTGACTGTTCATACTTTTTAAGTAACCGTCATCGTCGGACTGAGCAGGAGGAGGATGAGGAGCTGCTGAGTGAGAGCAGCAAGGCCACCAGCGTTTGCACACGTTTTGATGATTCGCCTTCCTGTGAGTAAAATGCACATTAAAACACTTTATCTCTGTTATAAACACTTAGAACAGAGTTTTTATATGAAATGAGGTCAATAACCTCTTGATAATTTTCAAGGAGAGCTTATTGTGGGCATTGAACATTTATTGACAGATGTGAAAACTGGCAAACTGAGAGACTACCAAGTCCGTGGACTGAACTGGCTTATTTCTCTTTATGAGAATGGAATCAACGGGATCCTTGCCGATGAAATGGTATGACTCCACCCACAAAATCATTGTCCTTTTATTAGTGCATTTAAAATATGTGACCCTGGACTAGAGCTGTGCAATTAATCAAAATTCAGTTTCGAGTTTCGATTATCGCGCCCCATTCCGCCCCTTTCTAGTGGTACGTTTGCGCTCCTCTATAAAAGCCTAGTTTCACATGTAAATCAGCAAAATCATGTAACGTGACTTTCATATAACGGGACGTGCTTAATTTATTAATGTTTCTTTGATGTTGTGTTTTTAAAAGTGAGAATGAGAACTTGCGCTGTTCTGTGTATGTGCTCAGAGACGGAACACGGACATGTAAAGTTATCTTTTAGCTCAAGGTGCACGCCTAAACGGTCAAATGCATGCAAAAATATTTCAAAATGAGGCGCTTGGTGATTATTCATGAAAACCTTTGTCAGTTATGTCTTAAATGATCATAAACAGTTGAGAATGAAAATACATGTGTAACAGTATATAACATCCGTGTGGCACTTAAAGGGGCAACAAATAATATTCCTTCTGCCGTCTCTGTGCTCAATATTAATAAAACATAAAAAATACAAAGACAAAAATAACTCGCTCCTAAGTGACTTTTGTAGTTTTAGTAAGAAACAAAGCATGTTTAATTACAATGAAGACGCTTTTATTTTACATTTAAATAATTACATTAAATTTCTGTAGTATTTTTAGACTTGCATAAATGTATTCAGTATTTATTTTTTATTTTTTCAAAAAAAGCACTTTTTTTTTTTTTTTTTCTTCTTCTTCTTCTTCTTTTATCTTTTTTTTCTGTTGTATTGCTATCTTTAAATTGTTCACTAATATAAAGTTTTGGACCCAGTCATAATTGTGTTAAATAATCGTGATTACAATATTGACCAAAATAATCGTGAATATGATTTTTGCCAAAATCGAGCAGCCTTACCCTGGACCACAAAACCAGTCTTAAGTAGCACGGGTACATTTGTAGCAATAGCCAAAAATACATTGTTTGGGTCAAAATTATCGATTTTTCATTATTAGGATATTAAGTAAAGAGCATGTTCAATGAAGATATTTTGTAAATTTCCTACCGTAAATGTATCAAAACGTAATTTTTGATTAGTAATATGCTTTGCTAAGAACTTCATTTGGACGATTTTCTCAATATTTAGAATGTTTTTGCACCCTCAGTTTAAATAGTTGTATCTCGGCCAAATATCGTTCTATCCTAAGCTTATTTATTTATTTTATATATATATATATATATATATATATATATATATATATATATATATAGCTCAGTTTCAAAATATTGACCCTTATGACTGGTTTTGTTGTCCAGGGTCACATACCATAGTTTTTTTATTTTTAGATTGTGGATTCCAAGCCTGTAAAAGTCCTTTTTTATTCTTTTGACTCTAAAATATTTTATCTAAGATATTTTTTAATCTGTGCCCATTACAAATGTCTCACATTTCTTGTCTTCTCTTGTCCCAAAAGGGTCTTGGTAAGACTCTTCAGACCATCTCTCTGCTGGGCTACATGAAGCATTATAGAAACATTCCTGGACCTCACATGGTTTTGGTGCCCAAATCCACCCTGTATAACTGGATGAATGAGTTCAAGCGTTGGGTTCCCTCTCTTCGAGCTGTTTGCCTCATCGGTGACAGGGAAGAAAGAGTAAGTAGGGATTTCCAGTGACTTTTTAAACTGCTGTAAACTTCTGTCCAACTTATCAATCAGTCTCTTCTGATTACAGACGGCTTTTATCCGTGACACGCTGCTGCCAGGTGAATGGGATGTGTGCGTCACCTCCTATGAAATGCTTATTATCGAGAGAGCAGTCTTCAAAAAGTTCAACTGGAGATACCTGGTCATTGATGAGGCTCACCGTATCAAGAATGAGAAATCAAAGGTTTGCATTCTTCTTCCGGCTGCCACATGTTTTACCATAATCTGATTGATTGTGAGTACCTAGTTTCCTCTAGTCTAAAAGCAAAGTTTGTTCTCTCAGCTTTCAGAGATTGTGCGAGAGTTCAAGACCACAAATCGATTGCTGCTGACTGGAACCCCACTACAGAACAACCTTCATGAGCTTTGGGCGCTGCTGAACTTCCTGCTGCCTGACGTCTTCAACTCCTCAGAGGTGCCACTTCATGGATACTGCCACTAGAAATACTGTTGTTAGAGCTAATTTGTTTATTTTGAAACTTCCTTTTTTGCAGCTGGGCCTGTTAAGAATGTGTTTTTGTCTTTCTCTTTTGTGCAGGATTTTGATTCCTGGTTTGACACCAATAACTGTCTGGGAGACACAAAACTGGTGGAACGTCTACATACTGTAAATGAATTTTACTTTGATTCCAGCTATAAAACGTGTAGATAGGAGTCAATGAAAACATGTTTGTTAAAATGTAGTATTAAATCTTAAGGAAATTGAAAAGTATATTTTGGGGAAAAAAAAAAAATTGTTTTATTTTTTTTAATGTTCAGTTTTAAATAAAAAAACATTATTTAAAATATTGAGAAATAATAAAATTGTGGGATTACTGAGAATAGGTTTATTTTTTAAATACTAATAATAAAAAATATATTTTAGAAAAATAGTATATAAAATATTTTAAAAATTACCATATTATTACCATAATATTACCATGTTATTTCAAGTTTTTGAAAGGTAAGATTAATGTATTTTTTTTTTTTTTTTTTTAAACAATTCACTTCCGCTCACCAAGCTTGCATTTATTTTGATCCAAAAAACAGCAAAAGCAGTAATATTGTGGAATATTTTTACTATATAAAATAACTATACCATTCAAAGGCTACGAGTCTGGAGTGTTTTTTTTTTTTTGTGGAAAGAAATTATAGAAATTAATACTTTAACTACTTTAATGCTTTAAATTGATCAAGTGATAAAGACATTTTATAATGTTACAAAAGATTTATATTTCAGATAATTGCTGTTCTTCTGAACTTTCTATTCATTGAATAAACCTGAAAAAAAATCTACCCCGCTGTTTTTAACATACTTAATAATAATAGATGTTTTTGAGCAGCAAATCAGAATATTAGAATGATTTTTGAAGGATCAAATGACACTGAAGAATGGAGTAATGATGCTAAAAATTCAGCTTTGAAATCACAAGAATAAATTACATTTTAAAATATATTCAAATAGAAAAGCTGTTTTAAATAGTAAAAATATTTCGTGTTTTTGCTGTACTTTGGATCAAATAAATGCGGGCTTGGTGAGCAGACGAGCTTTTTTTTTTAATACATACAGTCTAACAAATCTCTTAATGTTACAGGTACTCCGTCCATTCCTGCTGAGACGTATCAAAGCTGATGTGGAGAAGTCTCTCCTCCCCAAAAAGGAAATCAAGATGTATATTGGGCTCAGCAAGATGCAGAGAGAATGGTAAGTAATAATATTACTAATGTATGTTTGAAATGTGTGTTTTAAGGGTGTTCACCAGCCATTTTTTGGTATGCCAAAGTATCAGATTCAACAGACAAATAATGAGCTGTCATTATTTCCCTTCAGGTACACCAAGATTTTGATGAAGGACATTGACATTCTGAACTCTGCTGGTAAGATGGACAAAATGCGTCTGTTGAACGTGCTGATGCAGCTCAGGAAGTGCTGCAACCACCCCTACTTGTTTGATGGAGCTGAGCCTGGTCCGCCCTACACCACTGACCTCCACTTGGTGGTCAACAGTGGAAAGATGGTGGTGCTGGACAAACTGCTGCCAAAGCTGAAAGAGCAAGGTGACCACTTTACTGCCAGACAAACTTTTAATATTAACCTGTCTTGAATAGTCCTGACATTTTTGACATTGTTTTTAACTTTTCTTCTTTTCTGCAGGTTCCCGTGTGCTGATCTTCAGTCAGATGACCAGGGTGCTGGACATTCTGGAGGATTATTGTATGTGGCGTAACTACGGTTACTGCCGTCTGGATGGACAGACTCCTCATGAGGAGCGACAGGTATGATAATGATTTCACGTTCATGATTCTAAATTGGCCTTCCATCATGACTGAACAGCTCAGTATTACATAACAGGGTTCGTACAAGGTGATTCACTGTTTCGAAGTGCTCCAGTCGGATTACGTATCGCAAATCATTTGATTCAGATCGGAACTGGTTCGTGAGTCTTTTAGCAAATTGAATGATTCAAATCAAATTTACGATTTGAAGTCCTGATCTAAGTCAAATGATTCACTACCCGCACTCCGAGTCCTGATCAAGAATTGATGGTTTGCGACTCATTCATATCCCTCCTCGTTTCCTCGCTCCTCCGTCCTCCATCCTATGACCCGGAAACCGATCGAGCTCAGCCATCTTGTAGGACATCTCAATTCTCACAGGTGTATCCTATGCGGAAGTGTTTTATCGACTAAACGTGATGCACTCCTCCCCCTTCACAATGTCGTGATAATTACCATTTATATTTTACCTTTGCAGTGTAAAAAATGTCATATATTTAAACAGGGCCATCTTGCTTTGGTAATAATAATTATGAATGCCTTAAATAACCAACTTTAACAACATATGGGCAAATCCCTTTAGCGCAGCTGATGACGCTTTGAAGTGACGCTTGAGTGGTCAAGAATATTCATCCTTTGATTCCTCCGTCCTCATTTCCTTTCCTTAAATCCCTCCCTCGTATCCTAAGGGGGTGGAGCTAAGACGCGAGGAAAGGAAGCAAGCAAAGGAAACGAGGATGCAAAAATAAGAAATGAAAACCACCCTGGGACTTCAGAGCGTAGATTGCAAATCATTTGATTTAGATTGGATCTTCGGACTGCATATCGCAAATTATTTGATTTAGATCGGAACAGGTTCATGAATCATTTTGCAAATTGAATGATTTGCGATTTGAAGTCCTGATCTAAATCAAATGATTTCCATTCTGTGCTCTGATTCCTGAACTGAAGTGATGGTTTGCTACTCATTCAGATTGGGACTTCAGAGCATATATTGCGAATCATTTGATTTAGATCGGAACTGGTTCATGAATCATTTAGCAAATTGAATGATTCAAATCAAATGATTTGCAATTTGAAGTCCTGATCTAGTCAAATGATTCATGATCCACATTTCTAATCCAGATCTGACATGATGGTTTGCAAATCATTATTCAGATTGGGACTTCAGAGCGTAGTTCACAAATCATTTGATTTAGATCGGGACTTTGGTGCGAGTTTGAGAATCATTTGATTCGGATCAGGATTTTGGAGCAATTTCGCAAAGCTTTTTTCATATATATACTTTTAATTCAACTGTAGAAGACAAACCGTTAAGGCAGTACAGTTATGAAAACTAAAAGGAAAAAAGTATACACAAATACAAATCCATTAAGAAAATTAACCGTGGTTTTACTATAGTAAAATTTTACAGTATCTGTACGAACCCTGAAATAAGCACAAATGAATGAGATTGTAACATTGTTCTTAAATTCTCAGATCTCCATCAATGCCTTCAATGAGCCCAACAGCTCGAAGTTTCTGTTCATGTTGAGCACCAGAGCAGGAGGTCTCGGTATCAATCTGGCCACTGCTGACGTCGTCATCATCTACGACTCTGACTGGAATCCTCAAGTGGATCTTCAGGCTATGGTCACTATGCACACTGACATTTTTTTTTTTCTATAAGTCTATTTTATGTTGTTGCTTTGATGTTTGGACTCATGTGTAGCATATTGCTTTTCTTCATTTGCCAGAACTGTTGATTTATTAAAAAGTCCTTCTCTCCAAAAGCAGCATCAGACCTCTTCTGGAATGGAGTGTTAATTTACTTTCATTGGATTTTCTTTGTTCAGGATCGTGCCCACAGGATTGGTCAAAAGAAACAGGTGCGCGTGTTCCGCTTTATCACAGAAAACACAGTGGAGGAAAGAATTGTGGAACGTGCAGAAATGAAGCTCCGCTTGGACTCTATTGTCATTCAACAAGGTAAGATGTGAAACAAACAAAAGCTACTTAAAAAAAAAAAAAGGGCCCTTATGAATGGTTTTGTGGTCTGGGGTCACACATTAAATTTTTTGAAGTTGTGATTTATACATCATCTGAAAGCTGAATAAATAAGCTTAGCAGTGGTGTATGGTTTGTTAGGATAGGACTTTGTCTGTCTATCTTTTATAAAAAATTATTCACAATTTTTGTGAATTGTGATTTTTGTGTGAGATGTGATTTTATATAATTTTTAAAATTATTATTTTTATAATTCAATATCTATTGAGATGTTTTATACAATGTAATATTTTATAAAAAAAAATCTACTTCATGGCTTTGTGTGTATATTTATAAAATATCATTAAATATATACTTTATATAAAATCTTTTAAGGTATACTGTTCGTTTAAAAAAAGTTATTAGTATTTTTTTTCTAATGCAACTGCCTTTTTAATAAAAATATATTTTTAAAAATGTATAAATATATATTTTTAAAAATGTATAAATATATATTTTTAAATATTTATTCATATCCATGTATATAATATTTTGTAAAATATAATTGTAATTTTATACAACTGAAGGTCACAATTTATGTTCACATTTTTCTAAATGTATGAGTATGTTTGTGTATATATAAAATGTATTATACTTTTTATTTAAAAAAAATTAAGTATATATATTTTTTTAAATTACTAGTCATTTTTTCTAATTATTGACTGCAATTATACATTTTTTTTTTTTTTTGTAATTATAATATGTAATAAATTGAATGTCACAATATTTTCCAATGTCCTGATTTTTAGAATTCATGTCACAGTGTGTTTGTGTGTTGTATCTTTTTTTTAAAGTTTCTTTTTTATTAATATTGTTAATACCGTTGCTTCCCAACAGGCAGGCTGGTCGATCCAAACACGAGCAAACTGGGCAAAGATGAGATGCTTTCCATCATTCGACATGGTGCCACTCATGTGTTCGCCTCCAAGGAGAGTGAGATTACCGATGAAGACATTGATGCCATCTTGGAGAGAGGAGAGAAGAAGGTAGAACCTCTGATCTAGAGAAATCACTTCACAAAGCTGAACTGAAATGTGCTTCAGTTAATTTAGAGAAATGCCCTTCCTGACCTGTCCAATGGTTGTTTTAGACAATGGAGATGAAGGAGAAGTTGGCAAATCTTGGAGAAGGCTCGCTGAGGAATTTCACCATGGACACCGAGAACAGCGTGTACAACTTTGAGGGTGAAGATTACAGAGAAAAGAAAAAGGTAATGCATTACAAATCACTTCAAGTACTTTTCATTGCAGTGTTGGGTTGAAAATGATAGACTGATCTAACCTCCCCTCCTCCTCAGGTCATCACTAACTGGATTGAGCCACCCAAGAGAGAGCGCAAGGCCAACTACGCTGTGGATGCGTACTTCAGAGAAGCCCTGCGTGTCAGTGAGCCCAAAGCACCAAAGGTATTATTAGCTCTTATGCCGTTGACCATAATTAGCATGTGAATTGCGAACCCCAAAGCTTAATGAACTTTCTCCTGTTCCCTCAGGCTCCCCGTCCTCCCAAACAGCCCAATGTTCAAGACTTCCAGTTCTTTCCTCCTCGGCTTTTTGAGCTGCTGGAGAAAGAGATCCTGTATTACAGAAAGACTATTGGCTACAAGGTGCGTCTCATACAGTTCAGTGATTATAGTTGCATTATGAAAAATCTTCAGAAGCAATTTCTTCTAAAGTTCCTAGTATGTGATGAAACTAGAGATATCTAATTAAAAATATTAACTATAACAACAAATCAGTGATACTAAATCTAGTTAAAATTTAATAAACTAACAAATGATAATTTAATAAATATAGGCATATAAAAAAAACATGAAAATTGATTTTTCCCCCCACAAAATTTTAAGTCAAAACAGAAAATATAGAGATCTATATCTAAATCTAGTTTAAAATATGAACTAGCATATCAGTGATGCTAAAAAATAAAAATTAAATATAGGTATATTTAAAAAACAAAATGATACAAATGGAAAAAAACACTCAAAACTTAACCAAAATTTTTACTTAAACTACATAAAATATTAACTATAACAACATATCTGTAATACTAAAACTTAATAAGCTAAAAAATTAAAATTAAAAAAATCATAGGCATATTGAATGAAAAATTAAACTGATACAAATGGAAAAAACACTAAATGAAACTTAACCAAAATTTAACATGAAAACTTAAATTAAAATTTAATTCAAAATATGAACTATAACAGCATATCATATTAAGTTTTATCAGCAGTGATAAAACTTAAACTAGCAAATAAAACATATCATAGCCATATTTAAAAAAAAAAAACTGATTAAAAATGGAAGAGCTTAATACAATTACTCAAATTTAACCAAAACTTAAAGTGAAAATGGAAAATATAAAGTAAAATCTAATTCAAAATATTAACAATCTTACATCAGTGATATGAAAACTAACTATAACATAATAAACTAACAAATAAAAATGAATAAACATCATAGGCATATAAAAAAAAATAACATGATTGAAAATAGAAAAAACACTCCACAAAATTACTAAAATGTAACAGATTTAAAGCAAAAACAAAATATATAGAGAAAATCTAATTTAAAATATGAACTATAACTGCATATCACTGATACTAAAACTTGAGCTAAAAAAATTTAATTACCAAACTACCAAAACTTAACCAAAATTTATGTAAAAACTAATTCAAAATATGATCTATGAATGATTTCTTCTAAAGTTCCTAATATGTCATATCACTGTGTTAACAGGTGCCAAGAAACCCTGATCTGCCCAACTCGGCCCAAATGCAGAAAGAGGAACAGGCCAAGATCGATGAAGCTGATCCACTTAATGAGGAAGAGCTGGAGGAGAAAGAGAACCTCCTCTCACAGGTACATCCCAGCGGGATTTCTCATTCTCATATTATCATGACACCCTTTAAGTGTAATTAATCCCAGTGCATTCACATTAAACCACATTAAATCCTTATCCTAGTCTGAATTGTGCTTTCAAAGTTTCAACCTTCTAGAATCCATGAGATGTTGTTGATGTGGCTCATGTCAATATGTCTTCTATACTCAGGGTTTTACAATCTGGACCAAGCGTGACTTCAATCAGTTCATCAAGGCTAATGAGAAATGGGGACGAGACGACATTGAGAACATCGCCCGTGAAGTCGAGGGCAAAACCCCAGAGGAGGTCATGGAATATTCTGGTATGTCGAATATGCTGTTGACCGCTGTATCGCTCAAGTGTGTACAGAGGAAGCATGTGGTTGAGATGTGTTGTGCTTGTGTGCAGCTGTGTTCTGGGAGCGATGCAATGAGCTGCAGGACATTGAGAAGATCATGGCTCAGATCGAGAGAGGAGAGGCTCGAATCCAGAGGAGGATCAGCATCAAGAAAGCACTGGACTCTAAAGTGAGCAACACTTCTGTCATTGGATTTTCCAATGAGAGGTTTAGGTTACACTTTTTGTTTTAAGGTGTTTTTTGTTACATGTAATTTTACTTTTAAATTCTGATTAATATTTATTAATAACATGTACTTACTTAATATAGGGTTAGTTGCATGTAATTATAATCGTAATTTTCTACTGTTACAAGTAGGTACATGTAAAACTGATAAAATGGAAAAAACACTCGACAGAAAGACTAAAACTTAAACAAAATTAAAAGTTAAACCAGAAAATATATAAATTAAAATTGAATTCAAAATATTAACTACAATAATATATCGGTGATACAAGAACTTACTAAAATTTCTAAAAAGTGAAAACTGAAAATGTATAGAGAAAATCTAATTTAAAATATTAACTATTAACAGCATATCAGTGATACTAATACTAAGAATGAATAAACTAACAAATAAAAAAATTTGAAATATCATTGGTAAATTAAAAAAAAGATATAAAATTGGAAAAAAATATTGAAATTACTAAAATTGAACCAAAAAATAATACATTAAATCTAATTCAAAATATTACCTATAACAGCACATCACTGATACTAAAATAACTAAAACTTCATAAACTAAAAAATAATATCATACTCGTATAATAATGGAATAAACACTCAACAAAATTACTAAAACTCAACCAAAACTTAGTCAAAACAGAAAATATAAAAACCAAATCTAATTTAAAATATTAACTATAACAGCATATTCAGTGATACTAAAATAACTAAAACTTAATAAACTAACAAATAAGTAATAAATATCATACTCGTATAATGGAAAAAACACTCAATTACTAAAACCTAACCAAAATTTAAAGTGAAAATGGAAAGTATAAAGAAAATCCAATTCAAAATGAACTAAAACAGCATATCAGTTATACTAAAAATAACTAAAACTTGAACTATCAAATAAAAATTAATATCATAAGCATATTTATAAAAAAAAAAAAAAAAAAAAAAAGTAAAACTCTCAAATTACGAGTACTTTACCAAAATTTGAAGTGAAAACTAAGAAATAAAATATTAACTATAACAGCATAGAAAACCGTTTTTGCTGCTTAATATTTTTGCAGAATTTTTCTTTTTTTTTCTTCAGGTTTCTTTAAATGGAAAGTACAAAAGAATAGCATTTATTTGAAACAAAGTGTTGCTGGGATTTTTAATTCATTGGATATTATCATTAAATAAAACCAAAACATAACTTTTTTTTTTTGTTACTTGAGATAAAATAAAATACTAGTTTCAGCTAGTTGCCAAGTCAGTTTCTTATTTTAGTTTAGCTTAAGTTGAAGTACTAAACTAATTAAACTAAATCTAATAAAGGAAAAAAAAAATATGGACATAAAACAAATAAAATTGACTAAAACTTAAAGATTAATGTGAAAACAGAAATAAAATCTAATGTTAAATATTATGTTACTGAAGTACTGATTCAGAAGATTCACTGTTTATTTGTCTCTTTCCAGATTGGCCGTTATAAGGCACCGTTCCATCAGCTCAGGATCTCGTACGGCACCAACAAAGGAAAGAACTACACCGAGGAGGAGGATCGATTTCTCATCTGCATGCTGCACAAACTGGGCTTTGACAAGGAGAGCGTTTATGATGAGCTGCGCCAGTGCATACGCAACTCGCCCCAGTTCCGCTTCGACTGGTTCCTCAAGTCCCGCACAGCCATGGTGAGATTTATGAGGAGTATAAAGTCATATCACAAGCAATCAAATAATATTCATCGTTTCAAAATGTCCTAACACTGTTATGCATGTGCAGGAGCTTCAGAGGAGATGTAACACACTGATCACGCTCATCGAACGTGAAAACATGGAGCTGGAAGAGCGAGAGAAAGCGGAAAAGAAGAAGAGGGGCCCTCGTACATCTTCGGTGAGCTTGTGCTAGTGTAATCTTCATTGCAACAATTAGCGAAAGCAAAAGGAATGTTTAATGACCTATCCGTCTTTCCCCATAGGCCCAGAAACGCAAGCAGGACGGGACCTCAGATGGACGTGGCCGCAAGAAGAAGCTCAAATTGTGATCGGCGTCGCACCTCAGTCGGCGAGGACCTTCAGTACAGCAATTCTTGCATTTGTTGTTACGGGTCCCACTCATGTACTGTACGGATTTGCAGCACTGATCCTCGCCTCCAAGTAGCTTGACCTTTTTAACAAGGTGTAGAGTTGTAAATTAGATCCCTCTTTTAGTAACATGATGTGCTACGGCTGTGCTGTCAGTTGTGTTTTTGTATTTATGCCTACTTTTGTTTTTGGTTTGTTTTTTGTACCACATTCCATTTGCTTGTATCAATTTGATTTGCTGTCTTTCCCTCATTATTAGCGTCTTCAGCATTGTCTCTGTACCCTCAGTTGAATAGTCAATTGGAACGTGACTAATAAATGTTGTTTTTATAAACACTGCTCCGTATGATTCCTCCAAATAAATGAAATGCCTTCAGCTTGTATGTTAATGTAGTATTGGTGTACATATATTCAGGTGTCAGTGGCTGCAATAATGTTTGAGAAATGCTTAAAGGAGTAGTTCACTTCCAGAACAAAAATGTACAGATGATGTACTCGCCCCCTTGTCATATAAGATGTTCATGTCTTTCTTCAGTCATGAAGAAATAGTTTTTTGAGGAAAGCACTTCAGGAATTTTCTCCATAGAGTGGACTTGAGTGAGTTTGAACTTCCAAAATGCAGCTTCGAAGGGCTCTAAACGATTCCAGCCAAGGAAAAAGGGTCTTATCTAGCAAAATGATTGGTCATTTCTGAAAAAAATGTACACTTTATACACTTTAACTACAAATGCTCGTCTTGTCTGGCTCTGCAATGTGCATGTGTACTCTGTGCACTCCGGTTCATGACAGTTAGGGTATGTCAAAACTCCCATCCTCATCCAACTTCAAAATCATCCTGTATCGCTGCTTTTTTCTTTTTTTTCTGTGTTAAGGGTGTTTCACTTTTTTTTTGCACTTTCACTTTGTAAACACTAGGTCAGTACTTCTGCAACGATGCAGGACGATTTTAAAGTTGGAGGAGAAAATGAAATGGGAGTTTTTTGACATACCCTAACTGTTTTGAACAGGATTACATAGATTACGCATCGCAGAGCTAGAAAAGACGAGCATTTGAGGTTAAAAAGTATACCAATATTTTTGCTGGATAAGACACTTGTGCATTTAAACTGCAGTTTGGAAGTTCAAACTCACAAGCACCATAGAAGTCCACTATATGGAGAAAATTAAATGTATTCCTCAAACATTTTTTTTTTTTTTTTTTTACGACTGAACATTCATTATCTGTACATTTTGGTTCTGAAAGTGAGCTAATCCTTTAAGAAAAATCCTCAAGGAAAAGAAAAAAGATGAGGACATGAGGGCTTCTAAGGTGGAATTAAATGAGGTTTTTGTTCTGAAGGTTGTACTGAAGGATAGAGGTGGAAATAGAAAAAAGGCACTTTAAAATTGTGTTCTTTGAAATGTTTTAATGATGTGCCTCATGCTCCATATCTTCATCATTTTCAGTAACATGCTTCTGTTCTGTCTGTACCTCATCTCTCCATGTACTTTCTCATTTGTGACTTTTGTCCTCATCTGTGCTGGTTCAACTCAAACCTTCTCATCAGTCACTTCATCTGAAATGAAAATCTCAAATAAATAGCGATTATTTTGTTTTTAAAGCATCAAAGTTAAATCAGTTAAAGCACATTTTGAGATCTTGATGTTGATATTGATTGCAATAATTACGTTTATTTTATTCGCCTTATTCTTTAACACAGAGGTAAGCCTATGGGTGAGACTTTTGGTTCATTAGCCGCTGTAGGGAAGTGACGAGAAGAATAACAAGCAGTAAACGGCAAAACTGTTTGCAATACAAACCAGTGTGTTCATAATTAAGATTATACATTAAAATAATATGTTAAGACATCAATTTGCAATATCAAGCAGCAAAACAAGCTGTTTTGTAAAGCTACAAAATTAGCTGGACGCATAAAATTTACAAATGGCTGTGCCTTCTCTTATGAGTAAAAATAAGGTGGGTAAAAAGTGTAATTTAATTTCTAAATAACAGGTAAATTTGAGTAAAGAACTAATGTAAACCAAGTTTAAATTATGTTTCTGATAAAACAGTGCTCCTCAAAATTAAAAATATGTGGAAAACCCAAATATAAATTGCATACATATAAATAAACTACACAAATAATAGTACAAAAAAAAAGATATTTACAAAATAGGACAATAGAATGTGCATTTTGTTTGAAAAACAAACCCTAACCCTAACCCTAACCCACACTTTTTATTTATGTAATTTAAAGAGAACATTAGTTACACAGTTAGCAGTGTTATTTATTTATTTATTTAAAAAAATGCACTTAAAAACATAATCATTATTATATTTGCACTGTGCATTACTTAGGCTACTCCTTATTGAATTTAACTGATACCGTTATGTCTATTGCATATTTTGTTCTGTGCATGTTTTTTTGCTGTATGAGAATGGAATAATTAGTCTCTATAAAGAACAAATGAAACATTTTATTGACATTCACTATAATCAGAAACAGCACTAGTCACAATAAAGTGATTATCAGAGCTTTAGAAGAAGACACGTGTTACTCTTTCTTTTGCAGGACAACATGATTAATTGAACTTAAGCAACAAGACTGTATGGATGTCACATTACTGCAGTTAATATGAATATACAAGAGGTCACGGTAGTACAGAGAGTTAATCACTGTCATTTTACAGCAGAGTACTGCTACATCACAGCCATACAGCCCTTGCGAAATTATTCATACCCCTTCATTATTTTCACATTTTGTTATGTTGCTGCCTTATGTTAAACTACTTTAAATTACTTTTTTCCCACATCAATCTACACCCCCGACAAAAAATTGGTTTTTAACATTTGTGAAAATTTATTAAAAATAAAAAACTGAAAAGATCCCGTTGCATAAGTATTCATACTCTTTTCTGGGACACTCGAAATTTAGCTCAAGAGCATTCATATTGCTTCTAGATGTTACTACACTTTGAGTGGAGTTAAACTGTAGCAAATTCATTTGAATGAGTATGATTCAGAAAGGCACACACCTCTCAGAAAAGGTCTAACAGCTGAAAATGCATATCAGAGCAAAAACCAAGTCCTGAGGTCAAGATAAACTGCCTGTAGAGCTCAGTGACAGACTTGCGTTAAGGCAATGATCTAAGGAAGAGTTCAGAAAAAAATCTGCTGCATTGAAGATTCACAGAAGCATGTAGCCTCCATTATCCATAATGGAAGGACAAAAACAAAAAGACTCGAGGCTGTAAAGGTGCTTCAACTATGTACTGAGTTAAGGGTATGAATACTTATGCAATGTACTTATTTCAGTGTTTTATTTTTAATAAATTTGTAAAATTTGCAAATCTGGTTTTTGCTTTGTCATTATTATGGTGTATGGAGTGTAAATTGATGTGGGGAAAAACTGATTTAAAGCAGTTTAACATAATGCTGCAACAAAACAAAATGTGAAAACAATGAAGGGGTATGAATACTTTTGCAAGGCACTGTATATTAGCTCTTATTTATAGTAAAAGACTAGTGGTGGGTTTGCAATTTTAAGTCACGCAAAACAAAACATCAAGAAAACAAGAACGAAAATACAGTTTCTTTACAGACCGTATTTGATTAATTATTTTCGGGACTCTTCTGATTTCTGGTCAAATCTTATATTTGATAGCTTAAGTTTTGGGTTGAAGTGCATAAAAACAAAACTACTTTTTAAATCATGTTAATTGTCTATAAAAACGAATCTATTTCTTCACCTTATTCCCAATAAATAGTACAGACGAATGTTCCGCAGGCTCTCACCTTTCTTTTGACATGCTCACGTTGTTAATAATATACACTGAAACAATTTTCGAGTTTCCCATATTTTTTTTTTTTCAGCGTAATATTACTACGCCATCAAAGCGTAGCGATTTGGCAACAGAAACGGCGCATGCGCGATGAATGCATGCGTTTACGTTGACGTTCTGAGAGGAATCAACGACAGGTGACTTCTGAGCTGAGGCGATTTTGAATGCTAAAAAGAACTGGAGCATATTAATATTAGGACCTGGAAGTTATGCAGAATTGTTGTGGATTAAGTGAACTTCGATTCAGTCGAAGACTTTATAGGTTAATTGGCGCGTTTACAAACGTTAGGACATTTTCACTTGGTGAGTTTGTAAAATTAGGTATCGTGATGTATATCCGATGGGTAACAGTTAGGCCAGCAAACGGTTTGCTGGCCTACCCATCGGATATACATCACGATATAAAACATTATATTAAGCCTATATTAATATTAGTGGTACTGACCCATAATATTTATCGTTTGCCAAACTGTTATTTTTCAGGTCGATAGACCAATTATCAGCCTACGTCACACATATGTCACGCTGGTTCAACTGCGCATGTCGGTTGCAAAAGACGATCGTAACCGCTATAAACCCGAAAGAAAAATTTGAAAAAGAAGAAAAGACAACCGTGAAAATGTCGTGTTGTGCAGTGGGTACACGGCTAGTCTTGTAAGCTTGGCTAGTAACGTTAGAACTTGGCTAATAAGTTATAGCGAACTATCCTACTGTCAATCACTAACGTTAGAATACACTTTTTGTACAGGAGAGGTATCCATGGACTTCAATAGTCCCGACTTCGTCCCTTCTGTCTTTTCCTACTCAACCCAGTGTGAAATAAACAAAAGCAATGCAAAACTTAAATATTAGAGGTAAATATTGTCTCTTTAGTTGCTAAGAGGGATTAAATTGCAGGCATCAGAGAATTTATGGCAAGTAATGTCACATTGTGTTTGTAAAGATAATTTGTTAGACATTGATCGTTTTTGTTATGTCTGCATTGTGTTGTGAAGCCTGTTGAGGCATGCTATATACGTAATTTGCACTTGACATGATTTGGGTACATGATTAGCCTACCTCTATGGCAAACGGATCTGTCAGACGAATCCCACTCACGAACGTTAATTTCGTCGAATAACCGTTCTTATCGTTGGGTGACAAGCTGTTGTAATATGCGGTTTTTTAATTTTTAAAATAGCATCTAATCAAAATAATCTATAATACACTGTTTTGTGCCGTGTCCGTGTAATTTCCTATTCGTAAACGCTATGTCTCCCGGGTTTTCTGCAACCAAGATGCGCACGCATCCCGGATGTTTACAAACAGATAATTGGTCTATAGAAGGTTTGCACTGATGCGTGGCCATATTGGAGATACTCGGATGTAAACAACAGCATTGATTGTGCGATTAATGGACTACTGAATACGTTGTTTTTCTAATTTAGGCTGTCTAAACCATGAAAAAAATGCGTAAAAAGCTGCTGTGGAAAAACATAGAGAAGGACTATGTAAGGCGGAAATGGTGCAATATTTTGACAAACTAAAGTTATTAGGTGGTAACGATATGTACAAGCAGTATTAATTAAGATATTAGCCTAATATTTCACCTACCTAACTGGAAATGACAGGAACAAACATGAATGCTGTCAAGATTCAGAAAATCCTGGTTCTGTTTGGCCAACCACAGATGCCTTTTGTTCCTCAGACATTTTTTTTTTTTTTTAACTTTTGGCAGTCTAATAGTACTCTAAATGTTTTTCCCAGTCTGACAGATTAGTACAGCCCAAAACGTCAATAATTGACCATTTATTAGCTGAAATATGCAAAATATGCAAGTTTTGTTTGGTGTTACATTCAGTGCCACCAATATGGCCGATTGATGACACGTCGTGAAAACAGTAATGTGATAAAGTATATTGTTTGCCACTTGGTTTTTAAATTTCCATGTCGATATTTTCTAGATGTTGTTATTGGTACATTGGATTTAATATTTTACAGTACAGTATTTATATTGTCAAGACTGGATGAAAATATTAATGGTTAATTCATGGTGTATTAAAATTTGACTATCAAATATGATAAACTACAGCCTATTGGTAATGATTATAACTTAAAGCAGTTATCAAATAACTTGTAATATTTATTGTTTTGTAAAATCTGTAATTAATATAATAAAACACCTGATATTAATCTCCAGTAACTCAGGTGTTTCTCTTAAAATTTAGAAAGATAAATAGGCACAAAATGAGTCATTAGTTGAAACTCAGATATGTAATGACTAAGAATTGTCATTAAATAAATATTTAATAGAATTGAAGAATTGAAAAGTATTTGACTGTTAACCTTAATGCAATCATTAAAATGTGCTGAGATGGACATTTAAATACATAAAGAAAAAAAAAGTATTTTTAAATTATTGTTATACTTTGTAATGTATTAAAACTTTTTAAAGAAATATTTTTTTATTAAAAGCTATATTAAAATGTTTTTCAATTATTTTAAAATTTTATTTACAATTTTTTAAAATGTTTTCTTATTAAAAAGATGTATATTTATATATTATAAAATAAATAAAAAATACAAAAAATAATTTTTTGTTGTTTTTATTAAAAAGGATTTATTATTAAAAAATTGTATTTAAAATAGATAAATAAAATATTTTACAATTATTCTAATATTTTTTAAAAAGTTATTTACAGTTTTTAAAAAAAATTCTTATTACAAATATTTTTTATTAAAAAGCAGTATTTAAATTAAATACATAAATGTCTGAAATAATAAATAAATAAATGTATAAATAAAAATATTTTAAAATAATTTTTATATTAAAAAAATGATTTACATATTTTTAAAAATTGTTCTTATTAAAAATATTTGTTATTAAAAAGCAGCATTTAAAATGAATGATTAAATAAATGAATAAATAAGCAAATATGATAAACTACAGCCTATAGGTAATGATTATAACTGAAAGCAGTCATCAAATAACTATATCTATTAACTATTGTATTGTAATATCTGTTATTAATATAATAAAACACCTGATATTAATCTCTTTTTGCCAGGTTCCAGCGGTAGTGTGATCCTTGGGAGTCCCAGGATGGTTCAGTTATTTTCTGAACAGACCACCTGTAAGTGTACACATAGATTTTTTATTTATATATTTTTTTTATATTACTTATTTATTACATTTAAAAAATGTTTACTTATACTTTTTAAAATGAATTTAAAAAGTCATAAAATACCTGTGAGTGGACACATTTATTACATAAAAATATTTATTTATTTATTTTTCATTAAAAAAGTCTGAACATTTATAGCTATTTCCACGAATAAAGAGCAGCTTTGTAGTTTTTTTTTTGTTTGGTAAGTGTAGAATTAGATTCTGATATTGAAACTGTGTGTGGTGATGCACAAGGTGGTGCTGTTGCTCTGTTTTTATGGAAAGACTGCAGCAATACGTAATGGTTTAACTTCTGAAGATGGCCTGCTCCCTAGTAAAAGCATAGTAACATTAAGCATAAATGATAACCTCATAAGCGTCTCCATCCATGAATAATCTTGTTGCGAAAACTAATCTTGTTGAGTAATAGGGCTTTTATTTTGTTTGTTCGCTGAATCGATACGAATGTCTGTGTGCTCCTGGCAATACAGAACTCTTTTTAAGTAACAATTAAAATACCCTAACATGATTGATTTTACATTAGCTGCCTTAGCTCTTAAAATAAGCAGAACAGTTTCACCCTCTCTCTAGTCCCTTATGGCTTTTATGTAACTTTTAAGGTTTTCATCACACCAATCCTGCTGCATTTTGTAGCCAGAAGCAGCTTAAAGAGGCAATTTGTGCATATTTTTGTAAATAAATCTGTAAATAGCTGTTTTTTTAACTAATAATTTCATATGTCCTAGTTTTTCTACTAAGATTTTCCATTTTTGTGCTTCTTGTTAATCACAGGAATTCCAAGTGCAGGGAATTGATTGGACTGTTGAGACGAATAAGCCTGTGGTACGCCGTTGTCCCTCATTGCATTGGAGGTGAGTGGCTGAATAAAGCCAGCAGCGGCTCTTCAGTCGTTCCTCATTGAGGATGTGAATGAGATTAAAGATGCTGCACAGAACTCATGGTGAATGGTAAAAAGAGGACGTATTGATCAAACACACCCCTGCAATGTATCACTGACCGTTTGTCTGTTCCTCTCAGTGCAATAACTGAGGCTGGAGAAGAAACCAGCGGGAATCGCAATTTCGGAAAAGACACCAGCGGTAATAGCAATCAATTTTGTTCTGCTGTCTGTTATAGTGTTATTGTTGGGATATCAGAGAGTAAAGGTTGATGACAAATTTATGTGGTTAAAACGTATTTTGAGAGTTGAAAATTTTCATTTTATCAATATATGGAC
This sequence comes from Garra rufa, assembly GCF_049309525.1. NCBI lineage: Eukaryota > Metazoa > Chordata > Actinopteri > Cypriniformes > Cyprinidae > Garra > Garra rufa. Next base: position 9,323,403 of record NC_133366.1, on the reverse strand, counting down.
CATTCTGAAAAGATTGCCAGCATGTATCTTGTATATGGATCTCAGTATGGGTGCTGGTAGTAGTTTAGCCACCCAGATTATTTTAGTTATCCGGTCTCACCAAAAAGCTGCTATGATGGTCCATCATTATAACATTTTATCGCACATAAACCAGTAACCAGGGTTGCCAGGTTTTCACAACAAAACCTGGCCAAGTCCCAGCCCAATCTCGTTTCGAGAGGAGTCCCCCAGTAAAAATCAGGGAGTTAAATACACATTTTTGGCTGGGTTCCCCTTGTAAAATTTGCATTAAAAACAACCTGCAGCAACAGTGTTAAATAGCCCAATTCCATGGGAAAACTGCAGACTTGACAACAAGCAATTAAATAATTATTATAAATAAAATAATATTTAAAAATTATATAAATATTTAAATAAAATGTATTTACACATTTTTTAAAAGGAATATTTTTTTTATTAAAAACTATGTTTAAAATAAATATTTTAAAATTATTTTTATATTTAGAAAATGTATTTACAATTAAAATGTGTTCTTATTAAAACTAAATATTTTATTAAAAAGCTAGATTTTATATAAAAAAGTATTTAAATTATTTTTATATAAAAATGTATTTAATTTTTACAATGTGTTCTAATTAAATCAGATTTTTTAAATTAAAAAGCTATATTTAAAATAAATAAATATTTAAAAAAATTTTAATATTTTTTTAAATGTGTTCTAATTAAAACAGAATGTTTTTTTAATAAAAATAAATAAATTTGACATGTTTACACATTTTTAAAATGGGTTCTTATTAAAACAGAATATTGTTTTATTAAAATGCAAAAACTGTAACATAAATATATCTTTTAATGGGTTCTTATTTAAATGGATTTTTAAATATTTATTAAATATGTATTCATTTATCAAAAAACAAACAGGTTTATTTATTTATTTATCATGGATAATTAGTATTTCAGTAGTAATAGTAGTAATATAAAATATTATGTTTTATTAAATTATTAAAAACATTTATTTATTAAATTATTTTTTAAATCACACATCAACTTTGCAAGTAACTTGGTCTTAGTTTTTATTTTATGTTTTCTTATTTTATTTGTTTAAAAATACATTTTAAAATTGTTTTCTTATTAAAAATTGAACTTTATTAAATATGAATATTTATGTATCAAATATAAATTTAAATGATCAATATGAATATTATTAATTTATCAAAAGCATGTGTATTTATTATTTATTTAGCAAAAATTGTATTTATTCCTCATGAAAAAATATTAAATATTTATTCAATGTATTTTTTTAAAGTAAACTTTTATCACAAATTTGCAAGTAACTTAGTCTCAGATGCTCCCCAAAAAAGTAAACACATTAAAATGTGGATAACTTAGAAAAACTTGATGAGAAATGTTTGAGATCACATTAATCTGATTTTTAATTGTACATTTTAGTGTGTTAGCCAATATGAGCACAGTTTGAGACATTATTAAAATCATTGATGAGACACTCAAGATGTCTTTTCTCAGGAGAAACATCTGAAAAGCAAGAGACATCATGCAACAGCGTCCATTTGCTCTCCATTTAAGTTTTCTAGGTGAACCAGCTTTGCACCAGCTTGGAAAATGAAGCTGGTCTTTTTAGCAAAGGGTATTCATTATATTTTTCAGAATGATTTTCATCGTCTTCATTCGACCGGTCTTCGGTAATGGGGTCAAGGGCTACAATCAGGCCGCTTTTAGTGAGCGCTGTTAATGTGAATGATGTTAAAAGATCCTCACTCCTGCAACATCTCCCTGCCTCGTTTTCCCCTCTTTTCCCTCGTTCTCCTAATCCTGGCTGAGACATTTCTTCCTCTTCTCTTCGCTGTCTTGTGTACAGTCACCTTCGCTTGTGAATAATGCAGCGTCTCCGTTGCGTGCATCGCTTTGGAAAGCTTATTTGCCGTCAGCATCCCCGAATCTTTTGTGGAGCACATGGTCCATTTAGTTGTGCCTTTTAAAAACAAACTGTAAAAAGCCTTTTGACTCCCCTGTTGGACCCTCTGGCATCGTCTCCGGCCACTTTCTATTTTTACTCCCAGTCTGGCTGGAGGCGAGGAGCTGAGGCCCCGAGGTGTTCTTCCATGAGCTTCTGATGTCAGCTTTGCTGTTGCTGGGTGAACGCGTTGAGCTTTAATGGCAGCAGTTTTGGGCTGAGCTTTTGGTGTTTGCCGACTGATTGTGTGTGATCTTATATCTCTGCCTTCAGATGATGTGATTTTGATGTTTAGTGATCATCTTAGTGCGTGTGATCACTTTACATAAGACAAAACAGCACACAAGCAAGTGTTTGGCTATTAAATTGTTTAGTGTATATTTATAAAATATATATATAGTTATATTCATGAATATTTAAATGAATAAATAAATATTTATTCATTTAATGCAATTATTTATTTAATATAAATTATATATAATTTCTTTAATTTGAATTTGTGTGATTGTAATGTTTATTTAATACATGTGTATTTTTATATTTATTATTTATATTTATAAATATTAAAATGAAAAAAGTTTCTTATAATTCAATTAATTATTTAATATGAATTTGTCATATTAACATTTAACACACATTTTAAATTAATTTATGTAATATGAATATTCAATATTTACATTTATATTTATATAATTTAATTAAATATGTATATAAAAATACAAAAATATATATTTATATTCATGAATATTTAAATGAATAAATTAATATTTATTCATTTAATGCAATTTTTTATTTAATATTAATTATATATTATTTCTTTATGAATTTGTGTTATTTGAATATTTATTTAATGCACATGTATATTTATATTTATTATTTATATTTATAAATATTGAAATTAATAAATGTATGTTTATTTAATGCAATTATTTAATATTAACTATTTATTTAATACAAGTGTTTTTATTTATTATTTATATTTATAAATATTGAAATTCAATTTATATTTATTCATTTAATACAATTATATTAATATCTATGAATATTGAAATGAATACATTTATATTAAAGCATTAAATATATTTAATGCAATTATTTATTTAATATTAATGATTTAAAATAAAAATAATCACATGAATATTTAATGCAAATTTTTATAAAAATGATATAAAATGTGTGTGTGTGTGTGTGTGTGTGTATATATATATATATATATATATATATATATATATATATATATATATTCCTGAATATTTAAATGAATATTTATTCATTTAATTCAATTATTTATTTAATATTAATTACATAATAATATATTTAAGATGAATTTATGTAATTTGTATATTTGATACAGTTTTAACATGAATTTGTGTAATATGAATATTTATTTAACACAAGCTTATATGTATCAATATATAATACAAACATTTATATTTATATTAAAATAAATAAATATTTGTTCATTTAATGGAATTATTAATTTTATATGAATTAGTAAACATAAATGTATGCCACACGAATCTTTATTTAATACAAACATTTATTTAATATCAATTGTAAAATATACATTTATTTAATACAAATTTATTTAAAGAGTTTAATAAAATGAGCATTTATTAATTAATTTATTAAATAAAAATGTAGCATTTTTTTAAAATATATATTTTTTAAATTCATATTTAATAAATACCTAAAATAAATTCTGTATTTGCCACCTCTTAGACAAAAATCTGCAGTGCAGATTTTTATTTTTTACTGGAAGAGAAAATTAAGCATATACTAGCATTTAGATATTATTTAGATTATTTTTATTGTTTCAACAAACAAACCAATTCTGCTGTAATTCCGCTGTTAATTTGCATATGCTAAAATCAGACCGTAAACTGCCTGAATAGTGATCGTTGACATAATTTATTGTAAGTCCTGATCATCTGTGTATCATCTCTTACGTAAAAAAACATGCATAAGGCATTGATTCATTCAGTCTTTTCAATACTCTCAGCTCTCCAGGGCCCAGGCATTTGCGTGCTGCTTAACATTACCTCTGCCTTTACAAGTGCTTTTGATGATAACAGATGTTCAAAGGATGCGTTCAAGATTCCTTACGCCCTTTCTGCAAACCGCCCTTATGTAATACCGTTCATTTTAAAACCGGCAGCGTACGTCTCGGCGGTGTGAAATCTAATGCAGCGTATTCATATCCTGCATTTATCAAGTGACCGCAGGGTCCTGAAGGAAAAGAGACTGTGTGCCGAACAGCAAAATGATCCGTAATAGCCTGCGACGCAAGATTGCGAAGGAATAGACTGACAAATAGTACTTGAAGTTAGGGCTGGGCGATAAAACGATAACGATATATATCGCGATAGACAAGAGATCGATATCAATATAAAATGTGTTCGATAAAACGTTCGATATTTTGTATTCTACTTCAGCCCGCCCAGCCCCCCTTTAACGTTCAGTTCATAGTGCCAGACCACAATAGAAGTTAAGGTTATCTTTCCTAAAGAAAGGGGCCATGTTGTTGTATTAAACAAACTAAATAGCCTTATGTTATTTATCTTATTCACACCACGGCATTTGATTTCTGTCTCTACATGATCGCGCGTTTACAATGTCTCCTCACAGACGGGATCGCGGACTTCATTCATAAAAACGGACTTTACTATAGGGCGGAATGCCGCGGAATTCGTCGATTTTTGGACCAATAAATCAAAAGTTGGTCTGTTAATTAATTCAGATCGCGATATGGGCTAGTGTCTGTGATAACTGAAATGCAAAAAGACCGTTTCAATATGAATCCTGCATGTTCCCGTTTGCCTCTATATCTCTATGCTCTATATGTATGAATGGAGGAGACGCGTTTTATTTTCACTACACGCATACTGCACACGTGACGCTCCCGCTAATTTTTGGCCTTTGCATCTCACATGAACAGACAAAAATCTCCAAAGCTGCTGTGAGTGTCACTTTTTATCAATTTTACCGTTTCATTAGTGAAACTAGCATCATTCATTCTGTATTACACACTGAAACTTCAAGGCAACCTGTCAAAATAAAAGTAAGGTTTAACATGTAACAGAACAATATTAGTCTTGTATAACTGTACAGTATAATGTAGGTGTTTATATGTTGTTCACATTTAAATAATTTACATAAAACAATATATATGATAAAAAATAAAATAAAGAGTCACCACTTAATTGTTGAAAAAATACTATTATTATTAAACCTTTTTTAACTGAATATAATTTTTCTTCTATGTATTAATTTTAACAGTAAAGCTCTGTTTATTTTTATTTTTAAAAATAAATCTGTGATTTTGCTTTCATTTGATTATCAGAAAAATTAAAACAAGAATTTCTGAAAAATGTATATATATATATTGTAAGGCCCTATTGTTCAAAATGTTGAAAGTTTTGGACTTATTTTTTCACTTAAATAAATATTTTTGTTATTACACAAAGTATAGGCTAAAGTACCGGGAAAGAAGTAATGTTGGCTACTGGCAACCAGCAATCTGTGCAGAAATAAATATTATCAGCCAAGTACTTTGCAACAACCTCTGACCTGTGGTCAAGCCGTACTTCTGGGCCACACATTACCTAAACCATTCACTTTATCGACAATGAATGGGGTTTGAATTGAGGATTAAGAGATAATTAAGTGTATATTGTGACTTTAGACTTATGTTTACATTTTAATTATTTGAGTTTTCCATGGTTGTTGACATTTCTGTCTTAATAACTGAGGGGATTATGATCAGAGGCAGGTTAAGTTTAAAATAAAAATGCTTGAGTGTAATATATTTTTCTCCTGGTCCTTATATTAAATGGGTCATAAAAATATCAATAATTATCGATATCGACCGATATGAAACACTGATATCGTGATATAGTTTTCAGCCATATCGCCCAGCCCTACTTGAAGTGGAAATTTTGATGAATGACGAATTCAGCGCATGACTAGGAATTGTTAAAGCTGAAAAAAAGCTAGAATAAAAGATACATAAGCAGTGAAAAGTTAAAGCTATTATTTTAATAATAGGCGAGACACTGCAGGTGAATAGGGTAAAAAAAAAACAGTTATCACCTTACTTACCCAGTTGATTGATTACATTGATAATTGCAATTTTTTTTTACACATATATGTATATATAATTTTCTAAAATGTTAGGTTTAAATATGCAAATGAGCCATTATTTAATTAAATATTCACTAATCTGCATACATTTCTAGTACAAAAATCTGAACACTAGATGAAGTTTTTTTTTACATTAGACATATTAGGAGATTTTGGGTATCTCATATTGTCATTCCATAAAAAAGACAAAAAAACAATGTGTTATTTACCATTTTGGGGGGAACAAAATGTATAAAATCAAGCAAATTATATATGAACAAATCCCTCTGTAAAAACCTTCAGGATATAGACAAGGGAAAAAAAAGTAAAGTTTGGTGTAAGTGCTGAAGTGGAGATCTATGGCTCAGTGTAGAAAAAAAAACTCATTTTGAGAAAACGGCCTTTAAAAATATGGATTATAATTTAAATCTATTGACACAAATAGATAAAGTGCTATAAAAGAAACACTTAACAGTGTCTTTTGGGGGTTTTCTTTCCACTAGTCTGAAAAAACACTTTATGAAAACCCCAAAAGCCCAAAATCTTAAACTCGACAGTGTTTTTGCCTGCAGTAAAAGTCAATATGTGCCCTGCCTCAGTCATACTTGTGCATTTAACACAATTTTAATGTTAATCATATATTTTTTTAAACAAATCTAATAGGTTCACACTCTTCAGGCTGTTCGCTTGGAAGAAAAAAGAAAAAGTTCCCATCAGCAAAAACGACTCCGGTGTTCAAACACTCGGATGGCTTTGACTACATGATAAAATCTAGGCTATGGCAGGCAAAAAATAACATAAAGAATATGTGCAGAATACATAATTTCACACTCGGTACTTCACTTCGTCCCCAAGGAATGATAATGAGTTTTGCGCAAGGACATACATTACTGATGTTCCCCATGCAGAATGAAAGCAATTAGTGTTTATAATTGAAACAATCTGTTTTATTTGTAAATCAAAAGGATGCTGAGGATTTTAAGTAGAAGTGATGGTGGTTTTATCGAATGGCTATTAGACGTCCATGTTCTGGAGTGCTGATGTTATTCCTCAGTGAATGACTGGCGTGTCTCCTGGTTAATGGGCTGGAAGTTTGGTGGGATTTACCGCACACTCGTTAAAGGCTGAGATCATCTAAACGGCTGTCTCTGGAGATGGACTGCTCTACAGACATCAGATAAACCCACAATTAGTTCCCCCAGCCAAGATAAATGGCTATATTTGCATGCCGCCTCATTAATATTCCTTTACATTTTGGCCTGCGTACTACTTAGACTTTGCATTTCTTCTGTTTTTATGAATTTATTAGATCCTCCTCACTTAATCTTAAAGTTGTGCTTAAAGCAAAGCAATGTTTTGATTATTTAGTTCTGACATCTTTTGTAAGCTATAATTCATCTATTTCAGTAGGGAATTTGTTGAATCACGATGAGAAAAATTAATTTCTAAAATATATTGCAACGCACAACCAATAACAAACAAAACAATACTTCTTTAAATATTCATGTGCTTTGTATCATCACAGATGCTTTTATGTGCTGTTTTTGTTTTGTTTTGGAATGACAATTTTTTTTTGTCCATGCAATTAAAAGAGCATTAGACCAAATACGTTTGTTTTATAGACAACATCTTTCAGATTATCATTTTTATGTGTTTCACAAAGAAGAAATACAGGTTTAGAACTAAACTGTATGAATATTTATTTTATATTGACTATGTATGTATTTAATATTAATTAATTTATTAGTTTAAGTAATATTTTTTTTAAATATTTGTTTAGTGTGAATTTATTTAATATGAGTATTTATTAATTGTATATGCAAAATTAATATGAATATTTATTTAAGACGGAAGAAATTCATACAGGTTTAGAACTTTATTTTTGATTGAATAATTTTTATTCAATTTAATATTTATTATTAATATGTATATATGTAATATAAATTTATTTATTAACCAGAACGAACTGTTGTATAAATAAAAATTGTTTACTTTTAAAGATTTGGTACCCATCCACTCATATTATTTGGCTGACAGACTGCACCGGTTTTTGTTAAAAATCTTCGTTTGTGTTCTGCTGAGGAAACAAAGTCACCTACATCTTGGATGCCCTGGGGGTAAGCAGATAAACAACAAATTTCCATTTTTGGGTGAACTATCCCTTTAATATTTATTAATATTATATAGAAAAATGTATATATTATATATTAGTTATTTAGTATTAATTAATTTAAGATGAGTATTTTATGCTAATGTAATCTAAATTGAATATGCATTTATTGCTAATTTAATATGAATATTTATTAATATTTAAAAGAAAGAAAGAAAGAAGACATAAGAAACACACAGGTTTAGAACTTTTTCTTTTTTTATTTAATATGAATTTATCAATTTATGTAAAAAATATATAAATGATTTATTTAGAATTCATTTACTATGAGTATTTATTTATTGAATATAAATATATTGTGCATTTATTGCTAATTTAATATAAATAATTAATATGAATATTTAATAATGTGTTAAATGTTTAAATTAAATAAAATATTTATTTATTAAAGGTGAATATTGATTCATATTTGGTAAAGAATAAAAAAAGTTCTGTTTTTGTTTTATAGTCTTATAAGTATATACATATTGATTTTAAGCATACACTAGCATATAGATGGTGTCAAGGCTAATCTAATCTAATCATAAATATCCACATTTCCACACTTTACAGATATGAAAGTGTTCAGTGTAGAAAAAGAATAAAAAGATAGTGTGCACTGAAAAAAAAGGTTGTAGAAATTGCTAGTTAACATCACAAAAAGTTACAAAGAAATAGCAAGTAGCACACTAAATTAGTAGAATAACTGTGAAAGTATTTTCTTGTAAAACATACTCTTTAAAACTTAAAAAACTCATATATTATCTTGTGTAACTAACATGAATAATTCAGGATTTAGTCTAAACCACCCAAACTTTCAGAGTTCCTCGAGTTTATTAAGATATCCAGGCGCGCAGAAGCATAATTGGTAAGAAAAATTTCCAATTTGGAATAAACACACGCAGAGTCAATGCCCAGAATTACTGAGAAAAACCGATGACAAGATTGTAATTGGGGGCTAGAAATGCACAAAGCACACTAGAGCAGCAGTAACAGTGATGGGACGGGCCAGTAAGTGCCCTCTGATGATAGAGACCTCTGCTGGTGAACCCATGACATGGCTCCTGCGGATTTGACAGTATTTCACAGCTCACTGACGCGGCTATAATTAAATGCCCTGTTAAGCAGCACTCCAGCGCAGCGCTCGCCGCAACAGTCAAAGAGTGAATATAGTCACTAAATGAATAAACTTTTTAATGAGCTCTCGGCTTTCTCATATAGCCATTGGCTGATAAACGATGCGCTTCGTGTTCTTGTTTCATGTCTTAACAGCGCTGCTCTTAATTTAAGCGGCCCGCAGTTTGTTCAGTGATTAATTGAAATGCTCAGCAAATGTGTGTGTGTGTGTGTGTGTGTGTGTGTGTGTGTGTGTGTGTGTGTGTGTGTGAAATTACATCTATTTATAGAGTCTGAGAGTGTCAAATAGACAGAAAACGCCTCTCTTTTGCATTCTTCTCTAAAGCAATGCAACATTTCACATTAGCAACCTAAACTTTTACAGTTGCTTATCAAGTGCACTAGTAGAGCCTTATTCCTTCGTGATCTTTAACCTTTCTTCCCTTCTGAAGAAATGAAGGTATATTTGGTTTTATTTTGCATTGTAACCCTCATCCTCTCTTGATCACTTCACCTGAAGTCAAAAGTTTACATACACCTTTTACAATCTGCAAAATGTTAATTAGCAAAATAAGAGCAATCATACAAAATGCATGTTACAAAATGCACATACAAGACTTTTACATATAGTCCACAAGACAAAATAATAGTTGAATTTATAAAAATTACCCTGTTCAAAAGTTTACGTACACTTGGTTTTTAAAATGTGTTGTTACCTGAATGATCCACAGCTGTGTTTTTTTGTTTAGTGATAGTTGTTCATGAGCTCCTTGTTTGTCCTGAACAGTTAAACTGCCTGCTGTTCTTCAGAAAAATCCTTCAGGTCCCACAATTCTTTGGTTTTTCAGCATTTTTGTATATTTGAACCCTTTCCAACAAAGACTGTATGATTTGAGATCCATCTTTTCACACTGAGGACAACTGAGGGACTCATATGCAACTATTACAGAAGTTTCAAACACTCACTGATGCTTCAGAAGGAAACACGATGCATAAAAAGCTGGAATTTGAAGATCAGGGTAAATTTAATTTATTTTTTTCTTCTGGGGAACATGTAATTACCTTTTGTAGCTTCTGAAGGGCAGTACTAATTTAAAAAAATATATATATATTTAAACAAAATAAGATAAATGTAAACATCCAAATTAGGCTCAAAATTTTCACCCCTGGCTATTAATGCATTGTTTTTCTTTCTGAAGCATCAGTAAGCATTTGAACCTTCTGTAATAGTTGCATATGAGTCCCTCAGTTGCCCCCAGTGTGAAAAGATGGATCTCAAAATCATACAGTCATTGTTGGAAAGGGTTTAAAAACACAAAAATGCTGAAAAAAACAAAGAATTTGTTGGGATCTGAAGGATTTTTCTGAGAAACAGAACCAGTTCAACTGTTCAGGACAAACAAGGAACTCATAAACAACTATTACTAAGTAAAAAAAACACAGCTATGGATCATCAGGTAAGATTTGATTATTAAGAATCAAGTGTATGTAAACTTTTGTACAGGGTCATTTTTATAAATTCAACTATTATTTTCTCTTGTGGACTATATGGAAGCATCTTTTATGAGAAATATCTTATTCAGGTAAGTACTAAATAAAAAATAACATGCATTTTGTATTTTAACATTTTGCAGATTCTACAAGGTTAACTTTTGACTTCAACTATATGTATCATTAATTTGTCTAATTTGAACTGGGCAGAGTGCTAAATCCAACCAACCGTAACTGATAAAACTAACCATAATTTTTACCCTTCCACTCAAATATTGCTCTGCAAACAGCAACAGCTTTAATTTGTCAATGCTGGCAAATGACCATGGTATAAGCGGGATAAGCAGGAATTTATTTTACCTCATAAATATGCAGATTGAAGCATTAACCCAGAGTTTGTCGATGTAATATTGCACAGTGTGAAATCTTAAATCTTGACTGCTTCATAAAGGATCACCGATGTGAAACAAGGCTGCCAATAAAGAGCTAGTTCACACAAAAATAAAAATTCTGTCATTAATTACTCACTCTCATGGCAATCCAATCCCGTAAGACCTTCATTTATCTTTAGAACATAAATTAAGATATTTTTGATGGAATCCAAGAGCTTTCTTTCATGTGACATCAGTGGTTCAACCATATGTTATGAAGCTATGAGAATTGCTTCTTTTTCATGTCAGTCTTCGATGTGCGTTAATTAGAGTATTCTCGTAGCTAAAAATTACAGTTGAACCAGATGTCACATGGACTATTTTATCAATGCCCTTACTACCTTCCTGGGCCTTGAACCTCTCATGTGTTGCTGTCTATAGAGGGTCAGAAAGCTCTTGGTTTTCATCAAAAATATCTTAATATGTATTCCGCAGATGAATAAAGGTCCTATGGGTTTGGAGTGACATGAGGGTGAGTAATTAATGACAGAATTTTCATTTTTTGCTGAACTAACCCTAACCCAGTTTCTAGTATGAAAAGCCCAATAGACTGACAATGGCTGTCTTTTCAATACAAATGTCTTTCTTTTGACTATTTCTTCTCAGCGGGGGAACAACAGAGCAGATGTTCGAGCCTCCAAACACCAAATGCACAATCGAATCCAACTATTACGCTGCGAAAGTACTCGGTGTGATTTTTAGCTCCTGCAGGAACTAGTACAAGCGTCATTCGGGGAACACGTGTCCTCTGAGAAGCGCGCGGTTAGGAGGAGAGATTAAACACCGTATTGAGACAACTTGGACGGGGTATTCTCATTACTCTTTATCCTGTCATTTGTCATCCCGCTAGTGTTACTGCAGATTGGCTGTCTGCCTTGAGCTCCTTGCTTCTCCTTCTCTGTCGTTTTCTCCATGGCTCATTTGGATGATTAGAGGACAGAAGGATAAACCGTATGTTGCTATCTGTGTCCCAGCCCATTTAAAAACCCACACTATTGTATTGCCTTGTAATTCCTCAGCTAGAGCAGACCAAGACAAAATCTGCAGAGCTTTTTGTTGCATTTTTGTACTTTTTCATACCATAAAAGAGAGATATTTTATCTTCTGAAGTCATTCGACATTATTCACTGTGAATCATCCTCTTTGATGCTCACAAGTCATTCGCGTTTGTGTATTTGAGGCCAAACGCCTTTTTGGTGGAGTATTTCTGTAGAGGATTACATATAGACTTGATTGACGATTTGAGAATAGTATATTCAGAAAATGAAAAGTCTGAAATGTGATCAGATCAGGTTGTTGCAAAAGCTTCATTCTTGCTGTGAATCTACAGCCTGAAGTCTTCTTTCATGAGCGTGTTAGAAATAGGAAAGTGATATAAAGTCGATTTCATCTTTTATGATCAGCTCTGGGAAAATGGTTTCTCTGAACCGTTGTTAACACCCAGTGCCTCTCATCAAAAATATGTTGACGCTGGACTTGCTATTCATGAAATTAAGCAATGGGCGGCATCGTAAATGCAGTGAGAGAAAAGGGAGGACACTTGCTGGGCGATGTGGGAGTTTCACAACAATCAGGCAAAAGCGCTACTGTGTGAAGACATATAATGTTTCTTACTTCGAAACTCTTTCCTTCACTGATACATACAACTAAAGGTGAAGTTCACTTCCAGAATATCAATTTCCTGATAACTCAACTCCATTTCATCCAAGATGTTCATGTCTTTCTTTCTTCAGTCGCAAAGAAATGAAGGTTTTTGAGAAAAACATTCCAGGATTTTTCTCCATATGAACTTCAATGGGGATCAACGGGTTGAAAGTCCAAATTGCAGTTTCAATGCAGCTTCAAAGGGCTCTACATGATCCCAGCCAAGGAATAAGAGTCTTATCTAGCGAAACTATCAATATACAGTGGGTACGGAAAGTATTCAGACTCCCTTAAATGTTTCACTCTTTGTTATATTGCAGCCATTTGCTGAAATCATTTAAGTTCATTTTTTTCCTCATTAATTTACACAAAGCACCCCATATTGACAGAAAAACACAGAATTGTTGACATTTTTGCAGATTTATTAAAAAAGAAAAACTGAAATATCACATGGTCCTAAGTATTCAGACCCTTTGCTGTGACACTCATGTATTTAACTCAGGTGCTGTCCATTTCTTCTGATCATCCTTGAGATGGTTCTACACCTTCATTTGCGTTCAGCTGTGTTTAATTAAACTGATTGGACTTGGTTAGGAAAGCCACACACCTGTCTATATAAGACCTTACAGCTCACAGTGCATGTCAGAGCAAATGAGAATCATGAGGTGAAAGGAACTGCCTGAAGAGCTCAGAGACAGAATTGTGGCAAGGCACAGATCTGGCCAAGGTTACAAAAAAATTTCTACTGCACTTAAGGTTCCTAAGTGGCCTCCATAATCCTTAAATGGAAGACGTTGGAGACGACCAGAACCCTTCCTAGAGCTGGCCGTCCGGCCAAACTGAGCTATCGGGGGAGAAGAGCCTTGGTGAGAGAGGTAAAGAAGAACCCAAAGATCAGAGCTCCAGAGATGCAGTCAGGAGATGAGAGAAAGTTGTAGAAAGTCAACCATCACTGCAGCCCTCCACCAGTCGGGGCTTTATGGCAGAGTGGCCCGACGGAAGCCTCTCCTCAGTGCAAGACACATGAAAGCCCGCATGGAGTTTGCTAAAAAACACCTGAAGGACTCCAAGATGGTGAGAAATAAGATTCTCTGGTCTGATGAGACCAAGATAGAACATTTTGGCCTTAATTCTAAACGGTATGTGTGGAGAAAACCAGGCATTGCTCATCACCTGTCCAATACAGTCCCAACAGTGAAGCATGGTGGTGGCAGCATCATGCTGTGGTTTTTTTTTCAGCTGCAGGGACAGGACGACTGGTTGCAATCGAGGGAAAGATGTATGCGGCCAAGTACAGGGATATCCTGGACGAAAACCTTCTCCAGAGTGCTCAGGACCTCAGACTAGGCTGAAGGTTTACCTTCCAACAAGACAATGACCCTAAGCACACAGCTAAAAGAATGAAGGAGGGGCTTCACAACAACTCCGTGACTGTTCTTGAATGGCCCAGCCAGAGCCCTGACTTAAACCCAATTGAGCATCTCTGGAGAGACCTAAAAATGGCTGTCCACCAACGTTTACCATCCAACCTGACAGAACTGGAGAGGATCTGCAAGGAGGAATGGCAGAAGATCCCCAAATCCAGGTGTGAAAAACTTGTTGCATCTTTCCCAAAAAGACTCATGGCTGTATTAGATCAAAAGGGTGCTTCTACTAAATACTGAGCAAAGGGTCTGAATACTTAGGACCATGTGATATTTCAGTTTTTCTTTTTTAATAAATCTGCAAAAATGTCAACAATTCTGTGTTTTTCTGTCAATATGGGGTGCTGTGTGTACATTAATGAGGAAAAAAAAAGAACTTAAATGATTCCATCAAATGGCTGCAATATAACAAAGAGTGAAACCTTTAAGGGGGTCTGAATACTTTCCGCACCCACTGTATATACTTTTTAACCACAAATGCTCATCTTGTACTAGCTAAACGCATTACGTAATCATGTATAAAAGGTGTTTACAAAGCAGACGTGGAAATAAAGTCAAACACCCTTTACAAAAAAAGGTAAAACAATGATGTTGGACGATTTTGAAGTTGGAGGAGAAAATGAGATGGAGTTTTTGGCCCTGCCCTGCCTTTATGAACTGGAGTACACAGATGCTAACTAACTAACTAACCTCTCTTGACCTTTCCAACATCATTAAGTAATTTTTTTTAAAAGAAAATGACGGATTGATTTGCTAGATAAGACCTTTATTCCTCGGCTGGGATCTTGTAGAGCCTTTTGAAGCTGCGTTGGAACTGCAATTTGGACCTTCAACCAGTTGATCCCCATTGAAGCCCACTATATAGAGAATGTTTTCCTCAAAAAACTTGATGGTGAGTAAATTAGTTAATTAGGTTAATATTATTAAAGGCAAGACACTACAGGCAAAAACATGCAGTTTTTTCGCTTTTGTCAATTTTGAAATTTTGGGTTGTTTGACTTTTTTCCATAAAGCGCTGTTTCAGACTGGAAACATCCAGAAAAAAATCTTTTTTATCTCTTTCCATCCATAGATTTCAATTACAATACATATATTTAAAGGGCATTTTATCAAAATGAGTTGTTTTTTCTACTTCACTTCACTTCAGTAAGACTTCAGGAAGATTTCTATTAATATTTTAAAAGTTTTTCAAGGAGTTTGCTTTTTATATCATTCACCTTGATTTTATACAAATTTTTATTCCTAAAAGCATGGTGAAAATAATTTTTTCCCCAGGCTGTTGACAGTATTTTCAGATTTATGGAGTGATTGAGATGGATCAAAAATCCATCTGATAAAATCTTTGACTGTAAAATGTCAACAAAACAAAATAAAACTTTTGAACCTGATTAAATTCAGTGTTAAATTTCAGTTCTGCAGATATATACAAACTAGTCATTATTTAATGAAATGATGCAGCATTTGCATATTTAAACATACGATTTTGAAAAACTTGCAAAAAATATTTGCAATTCCTAACTAATCTTATTTTTATTTTTTACCCTATTCACCAAACAATTAGCTTGTTTATTAACTAACTAAATATACTGCTTATTGTTAGTTAATGCATTAAACGAGTAGTTAACTTCCAGAACAAAGAATTACAAATAATGTACTCACCCCCCTTGTCATCCAATATGTTCATGTCTTTCTTTCTTCAGTCGTGTAAAGAAATTATGCTTTTTGAGGATTTCTCTCCTTATAATGGATATCTATGGTGTCTCTGAGTTTGAACTTCCAAAATGCAGTTTAAATGCAGCTTCTACACGATCCCAGCCGAGAAAGAAGGGTCTTATCTAGTGAAACGATCTGTCATTTTCTAAAAAAAAATACAGTTTATATACTTTTTAACCGCAAACGCTCGTCTTGGTCTAGCTCTGCGTGAACTCTGTGTAATCCTGTTTATGACAGTTAGGGTATGTTGAAAAACTCCCATCTTATTTTCTCATCCAACTTAAAAATCGTCCTACATCGCCGTTTTACCTTTTTTTTTGTAAATGTAAAAATTGTACAATTGATTGTTTCGTCAGATACATCTTGGATGACAAGGTTGAGTAAATTATCTGTAAATTTTTGTTCCGGACGTGAACTACTAATTTTGACCAATGGTGCCTGAAGAAGTATACTGTTTTTATTTTACAGTTCAGGATGTGATATTGACTTTGCTATTGCTCAGGAGAAAGTTATCATTTAAATGTAACTCATAAATGAGAGGATTATTTTTTCAAAGTTTTTGATTTTCAGTCTAAGTATAGCTTAGATAATTTGGTCTTCTGAAGAGTTTGATGAGAAATGTTTGAGTAAATATACAGTAGCATTGTGAGGATTTACTCTCCACAAAGATTAATCTTCAGTGTGTACCCTCACATTTGCCAAGATATTGCTTAATGCCTTGAACAATGTGCCCATGAGAACGACGTTCCCCAACACCATAAATACAGTCATTTTTCTTCTTTCTCGGTGTGAAGCCGAAGCGCTGCGGCTCTCCTGACTTAAATTCAATGAAGGGAGAAAAAAAACGAACCTGTGGTCGGTCGGTGCCATTTGTAAAAATTCCCTCGATTTGAATGAATTCACATGAAATAAATGTTAGCGGTCATGACAGGTCATTAATATAGTGCTGTGTTGTGATTTAATGAGGGAGCGCTGAAATGCCACGGGAGACGGTGGTGCTACGAGAGAATTTTTATTTCTGGTTAAGCGCTGTGGGCTTCCTATTGTGCTTCTCTGTCTCTCTCACCATCATAACAAACCCAAATCTGCGGGATTAGCCAACAAGGACAGCGTTTCTGATGCATTGTTATGGAAAATATCCCAGAAGGGCAGAAAACATGCATAGTTTTATTACACAGCTGCATCACTTTAGCATCCAAACCCCATTTTTTTCTATATTTGAAGCATCCAAGCATATATAAATCATCAGATGAAGTTCAAGAGCACCTTACATTCAGGTGAAGCAACACAAGCTGTGGTTTAATGTTCAAGATGGTCTATTTAGTGGGAATGGTACATATTAGGAGTGTAAACATGTTTTAACCCTTCCATCTCTGTACCAATAAAAGCACTATGTGTTATTTGTATGATGCGGAAAATGGGAAACATGCAATAGGTGAGCTTTATGGTGAATTTACACCGACTTTCAGTGATTTTCAATGTTTTGTTTTGAATGATTTTCAACATGTTTGATCACCAAGGTTGCATTTATTTGATTAAAAAGTAAAAACAGTAATATTGTGAAATATTAGCGTTAAAAAGAACTTTTCTATTTAAATGTAACATATTTGAGTATATTTTCAGCATCATTCTCCAGTCTTTAGTGTCACATGATCATTCAGAAATCATTCTGATATGCTGATTTGCTCAAGAAACATTGCTGATGCATATTTTTATGACATTTGATAAGTTAAAAGTAAAAAATAGCATTTATGTTTGATGTATTGATAGTCTTGTATGATATATGTTTGCATGACTGCAATTTTTGTACAAAGACTTCATCCTTCAGAATGTTAATTTTAAGCTTCAAGGCTACTGAATCCGTCTCATAATAGAATGAAAATTTATTTTACATTCCATGCATTCTGTTTTGATCTTTTCAAAGTAATGACAAGCGTTCGAGTCTCTTTAATGGAAGTGATGTCTGGGTCAGTTCTGATTACTGGAAAGCAATTGTTCAGAGCTGTTTAGAGCAAACCATCAAGCACACACAGTGCTTTTAAAAAGCATCCACTGCTCTTTGAGTTAAAGCGTGAAACCAATTATCCGCATCCCATACTGTTAGTTATTTCAAAATAATTGATTCTCTTTGAGTCCATTCCTTCCTTTTTTTGGTGGGTGGGCTGCTCATCCTTTCAAGTGGTCCTGTAAACACGGGCCAATTAACTGTTTTCAAGAAATATCTCTAAATCATTTAAGTGTGCGGAGCATAAAAGCTGTGCTCTTTCTCTGATTGCATGTCAGGCACCCACCTATATAACATCATACCCTGTCTATTTCATTCTTTTTTGCTCTATATGTCATCCTGCATTGTCCCCTCTGAATGAAGGAGGAACAGTCATTCACTCCACTAAAGGGTTAGTTCACCCAAAACTGAAAATTAGCCCATTATTTACTCACCCTCAAGGCATCCTAGGTGTATATGACTTCCTTCTTTCAGTTAAATACCATCCAAGTAATAAATATTAAAAATTGTTCTGGATCCTCCAAGCTTTATAATGACAGTGGGTGGGTGTTTCTGTTCAACAGTCCAAAAGTCCAATAAAGTGCATCCACCCATAATAAAAACTGCTCCACATGGCTCCAGGGGTGAATATAGGCCTTCAGCGAATCAATGCAGTTTTGTAAGAAATATATCCATATTTAAAACATAATGATCACTTTTCTCTAGCTTGCGCTAACTGTCATACTCGTAGATGTTCTGGGCGGATGACGTAGTATGTATGCGTTGCGCATACACCACTGATCTTGTGAAAACCAACGTTTGTTTACAGGAGCAAAGGAAACAAAGTTTTCTTATTTTTGCTTTTATTGAAATTAGGGATGCACGATATGAAAAATTCTAACCGATACCGATAGCCGATAACCAATACATTCATATTTTTATATGATAATTTTGTGCACACAGGAGAATACAAAATCTAAGATAAACTAATGAAATTTATATTATATATCTGGGTCTAACAATCATAGCAAACAGTCCTGACTCTTCAAAAATGTTTTTATTTTTTTGTGTACGGCACCACAATTCTAAATAAAATAAAATGCTTTGACATTTTGTCAACCTGGAAAAAATGAAAAGTGCATCATGGAGTAAAGTCAGATGTCCAAATGTCTGTGGTAAAGCTTACAGTCCATTCTTATTGATCATATTATGAATGTGTGCAGCAGCCAAATCATACAAGGCAGGGAATAAAACATCAGAATCGAGATAAAAACATCTCAACTCTTCAGAATTCTGCAAGCGCAACGCAGGTCATGTGACATGAACCACAACCAATCAGCTTCATCCTTTCCCTTAATAACACTGAAAGCACTGGCAAGGTGGAGAAACAGCTTATCAAAGCTGTACAGGAATAAACATTTTTAAATAAATTTGATAACAGAGCTACTGCAAGCAATTTTTAATGCTGAAAATCTATTTATTCTTTGCTGAAACTACCGCGTCTTTATGGAGAGCGCATGTCATGGCTGCTTAGCAACGGCAGACGCCACTGGAGCTCAAACTACAGAGCGGTTTGGCAAAGACTTTGGGTTTGGAAAGAAAGAGAAGGCAGCGCTTCAGCTTTTTTCCACGCGTTTTTAGACGCGACATGTGAACGGCCCCTAAAACAGATTCACCGCGATGACGACCGCTGAAGTAAGATATAAGATTGTTAAAACTTAACGGCTTTTTACCTCCTCTCGGAATCCTTGCTAAACATGTGTTGCAAATAGCAGTAGCATTGTGCTCCTCTGTCACCGTGAAAAACTTCCAGACCTGCGAAGGCGATGATGACGACAGATGATGACGTATTAAACGCGACAAAGGCTGAGAGTCACTGCAGTTTACAGCTGCAGTCACTTGCACTCGGAAAGCAGATGAATCTCTGATAAACCAGACTGATTGATTGATTTACCAGCAAGAGTACTTTATCGGATCGGGTTTCATTTATTTATCGGAGCAATAAAAATGACGTCATTTTTACCCAAATCGGTCGATAATTTATCTGTCCGATAAATATCGTGCATCCCTAATTGAAATCCTCCAAAATTTTTAGAACTGCTCTGAGAGTCACTTCATGAGCATTTTACCATTTCTTTTGAGAAAAAGTATCGTCATATCATATACAAACAGAAGCAAAATCAAAATAAAAGTTTGGTTTAACTTGAAGAAATTGTGACTAAAATATATTACTTAATGTTATGATAATACTACTTCTAATGATACAATTATTGTTAAATTATTATTTTTAGAGAATATTTACGAGAAATTATTTACCAGAATTTATTTAGCAGAAAAATACAAATACACAACATAGTTTTTCTCTTTCATTAAAGATGCTTTTAATTATTAAAGTTTAATGAAACCATTAGAATTCTATCCAGAATAATAATGGAAAACTTAGAATTTGGTCAAAATAAAGGTAAATTTGATTTTAAAAAAATTAAACATATTTCGTTGGGCCTTTGAAATATAATTTTTGTTCAACTTTATATAAATTGGTGTTAAATTGTGTAAGTTTCACGATTCCAATTAATTAGACATGCTTTGTGATTAATACAATTTTATTTAACCATTAAAATATCCTAGGCATTCTGTTATGATTGTTATGTTTTAAATATGGATATTTTTCTTACAAAAACTCATCGATTTGCTACAGGAGGCCTTAATATTTATTCACCTCCTGCAGGCGTGTGGAGATCTTTTTTTAATGGATGTATGCACTATTGGAATTCTTTTGGACTGTTGAACAGAAACACCCACTCACTGCCATTATAAAGCTTGGAAGAGCCAAGATAATTTGTAATGTAACTCAGATTGGATTTGACTGAAAGAAGAAAGTCATATACACCTATGATGCCTTGAGGGTGAGTAAAACATGGGCTGATTTTCATTTTTAGGTAAACTACAAATTTTTGCTCATTTACAATTGGTAATATAGGGCCCTATGAGATATAATTATTTTTTAGATTCTGTTTTTTTTTTGTTCATTTGAATTTTAGACTCTGTTTTAAAGGTTAAATTAAATATTATTATTAAAAAAGCATGTGAAATTGTAAAACCTTATAAAAAATTACATTTCTAAGGCCCAATGAAATATGTTTTCTTTTTTTCTCAAACTTATTTTTGAGTTTTTCATTATTTTGTAGATTGCATTTTTATGGTTTCATTAAACTATAATTAAAAGCATATTTAATTAATTGATTTTATTAATTTTTTTTAAACTATAAATTATTTTATTTATTATGTTTTCAGAAATACTGCATTTCTTTTTTTGCCAAATAAATTCTGGTAAATATTTTTTCTCATAAATATTGCTTAAAATATATATTTTTAATAATTTTATTATTAATAGTATTACTGGCATTACATTAAGTAATATATTTCAGTCACAGTTTCTTCAAGTTTCAAGACTGGTTGCTGTGAATACCTTTAAGTTTTCTTTATGTTGGTATGTGATATATCATGATAGTTTTTTCTCAAAAGAAACGGTAAAATGCTTATGAAGTGACTCTCAGAGTGGTTCTAGAGATTTTTATGTGTTCATGTACTCATATTTTTTTACAGAAGTTTTTACAGAAACTAGTTCTTATCACATTTTGATTTAGGTATGCTGACCTTAATTTTATTCATATTTAATTTAGAAAATTCCATGACATTCCATGTTATACTGTAAATTCTGTTTTTATGACTGGATTTTGCGATTCCATCCATGTTGTCCACATTGTAAACACACAAGTGTGTGTTCAGAAGATTTGTAATACTTCTTTCATGATGATAATTGTAGCCAAAAGAGACTGAAATCTTCCATTGGCTATTTGTGTTCCATTTAGGAAGCATAATCAGTTATGCTTGCATATCAGAAAGCCTCCCTGTGATGTGTTTATATTTATATATAAAAATATTTTGGCCAACATTATGAGGACTGATGTAAAAATTCACATCAGTCAACTTCTGCAATGATTTAATAGGCTGATTCAAGATAAAAAATAGTGCTTTGACATCATAAAAAAACTATTTTGGATGTATCTGTCTTTCTGTGTCTTAAAATAATCCCATTTGAATTTTCTAAAGCATTTGTCATCACACTGTTTGGGCAAAATTGTGCCAAAAGTTCTCACACCGGCTCAAAAGAAGCATCAATCCTCATAGCTAAATGGAGGACGAGGTAAACGGCTTCATAACTTTCTATTTGTTAAAGCTTCACACCCTCATATTGATATTCATCTGTCTTGTGTTGTGATTCACAGAGCGGGAAGGCCTTTGAAACACGGCCAATAAATTTCAAAGCTCTCTACTGATTTTCACATAGAAATTTGTTGAGATCCTATTAAAGCTTTATTTGTAATAAGCTCCAGTATTGATGCTTTACTTAGCACAGAGAGCTTATTCTGTATTTGCAGCGGCACACAGAGCTCTAAGCCATCATTACCTCTCTGAACTTTATTAGAGCGATTCCCTGTGGTGTCGTGCAGTTTACGGCTTACATTTGTGTAGCAGATTCCAGGGACTTTATAATGCAAAGAAGGCAATGTCCATACATGCACAGTTTCTCTTCATAAATATATGTACGCGTGGTAATATAGTGTGACGTTGAGTCTATATAATATATGATGCAACATTACAAAGCTCAGTGTCTTCGCAGTAATTCATAGCTGTACACAAACTGGCTTGATTTGTGGCATCAAGAGATGTGGTGCTCCTGGGCTTCAGGCATGGGTTTTCTTAAATCAAAACTCAAACTCCTGATTCATGGTTGCGGTTCGGCCTGCCTGGTGTTTCTATTACTTTTTTTGGTCCCCAGTTCAAACATAATGTATAACCAATGGGCACCTTGACAGGCCGTAAAGAAATCAGGCAGTATAACATAGTGTGGTTCCTTTAACTTTATTCCAGTTTCTGTTTGTCTCTATATGTCTCTCTCTTGTCTTTCCTGAGGCTGGGAATCTTAATAAGAACTGGTTAAAGCTGTGGAACTGAACTTCATGACAATCATTCGTTAATAGTTTTTGGATGTTTAATAATATTTTTTTTCTGCGTTGCCAACAAATTGACAGCACCAAGACTACAATTACTTTATTTTTGAAATGTTTATTTTATTTTTGTGTTGAGTGTGCAGTCTTAATTGAATGCATTGTCTCAAAATAATAATAAATACAGCTGCAAGCAGTCTTTATGAAAAAAGACATTATGTAGCAAGCCTTTTTTTTTTTGCAAATACAAGGATATTTACCATGTTACAAAACAGAATATTTCTATGTAGAAATAAATTAATATTTATTAAAAAAATATTATGTTTTGTAACATTTATGACTGTTGCAGCACCAGCCGTGGTCGGATCTCCTTAAAACTTTGCATGCTTGTTTAGAATCACCTGTCGCATGTGCTCACCAAGTTTCGTTAGGGTTTGAGTTTTCCTTTAGGCTTTATAGGATTTTGGGTAAAATCAGACAGGCCCCTTTTCTAGACAACCCTGTTATAGCTTCCCAAAAGGTATATTTCAGCATTTTTTGATAATTATTGGCCTAGAGAGTCCAGAGAATTGTATTGCAGTGTTTTTTTCCAGATTGAGCGAAAAACCTAGGACAAGTTTGCAAAAGTAAAACATCTTCTCAATCATTTAACAAACGATTTGATTGACAGCAGTGGTTTTTGCGAAAACCCACACAGTGTACAATCCTTGAAAAAAGCACTATCACCCCCCCAGTGGCTGATTTCTGTGGCACTGGTTTGTTCTGTTTTGATGAAAAACATAGGACTAGTCCGCAAAAGTAGGTTTTGTAAAAAATCCAAAATACTCGAAAATTTCGCCAGGCTCGCAATCGAATCAGAGGCATGTGTTTTGTCCGGTGTGAGCCGAGGATTCCAGTGACGTAAGAGCCTACTTGAGCCTACGACTGATGGTTTAGGAGTTATGAGCGATTTCATACTTATGTTCGCTGTAGTGCCCCAGTTAAGCTGATTGGGGCGAGTCTTGGTGACGTTGTGAGTACTACCATTCTCCCAAGTTTCAAGTCTCTACAACTTATGGTTTGGTTTATAAAACGGCCATAACTATGCAGCCGTTTGTCCTATCAACATAAAAAATCGGCACACACGGTCTTGGTCCAAAGTGCCACAAGTGGCTAAGAGGACATTTGCATAGCTCAAAAAACATGGCCACCATAGGCCTATGAATTTTGAGCACCTATGCTTAAACTATGCTTAACAGAAGTTGATTGTAACGAGACTCAGTGGGCCTGTTTGACTCATGGCCCTAAAGGTCTGTGAGAAATTTGAAAGAAATCTGCCACTGGAGGGCAATATCACATTTTTCAAGAAGAGTAAATGATTGTATATTGCATATTGTATATAGTTTTTTGCACATATGCACAATATTTGTATCATATGATAAACCTCCTCATTCCAAACAACTTTGCCTCTAGAACAGAGTATGTGAGAGGAGCGGAGTGCGAGCGGAGCGCGGAGTGGAGCGGTGTGATTTTGAATGGAGGGAGGAGCGGATTTTTGAAAAGTCGGAGCGTCGTGGTTTTCACTCGCTCCAAGTGCGCTCCACCATCGCTCCATCATTAGTACAATTCATGCCAACGGTCCGTAATATAACTGCATAATAAGCAGGCATTCACATGTTAAACATATTTAGCTTGATAGAGATGGATCACTCAAATCAGAAATAATGTGAATGGACATGAGCGGTAAATTATAGTTCACAAGGATTTAGTTTGTTCCTTCTAGATACTGAATATATTCAGGTGAAAGCCTCATTTAAACATGTGCAGCACTTATTCACACGCAATCGCTGTGACAATAATGCATTAAAACAAATGTAATGGTATCCGATTTCAAATTATCAGAAATCTGTAAGAAATGCAGCGATCCATATGTAAAATAACTGACGAAAATGTAGTTATTTTCATTACAAACTTTGCACTGCATAAAGCAGTAGTTATACTCTTTTAATGCTGACAATGTTATTAGCTTGGTATGTGGTAGGTACAAAGTTTGCACACTATTCCAAACTCTCCTGTTGTTTTAATATGTGTTATGAACAGGACCGTTATATTTAAAACATAAGGCTATTTCTGAATGTTTTGACGCGGAGCGAAGGCGGAGCGGTGTTTCTGATATCAGTGAGCGAGGAGTGGAGCGGGAGCGGAAAATTGTGAACCCGGAGTGGAGCTGGAGAGGAGCGATTATTAAATGCACTGAGCGCGGAGGGGAAATTGTTGCCGCTCCACTCCGCTCACATACTCTGCTCTAGAACCACTGCTGTCAGTTAAACCATTTGTTAACTGATTGAGAGAATATAAAAAAAAAACTACTTTTGCAAACCAGTCTTAGGTTTTTCACTCAATCTGAAAAAAACCCCACTGACTTGCAATTCTCTGGACTCTCTAGTTCAATAATTATCAAAAACATATTGAAATTAACCCTTTGCGAAGCAATAGCAGGGTAGTTTAGAAAAGGGACCTTTCCAAAAATGCCCAAAAGCCCATAAAGCACATGTGACATGTGATTCTAAACAAGCATGCCAAGTTTTAGGGAGATCGAAGCACAGCTGGTGCTACAAGTCATAAACGTGAAAAACAAAAACATATTTCTATGGTAAATTACCTGTATTTGCCATAAAAGCTTTTTTTTTTTAAAATCATCGATTTAGGTGGTTACAGACGAAATAATGTCTTTTTGTGCTTAAATCAGTGTTGTTTTTGACAACCATCTTAGATTCAGTCTTAGTCTTAGTCTTTTGGACTAAAATGCTTATTAGTTTTAGTCAAATTTTAGTCACTTCTATATGTGATAGTTTTAGTCCAATTTTAGTCGACGAAAAGTCAAAAAGGTTTTATTCTAGTTTTAGTCAAAAAAAGGGAAAAAAGTAGTCTTTTAACAAAGTAATGTAGGTCAGTAATTATTTTGCTGTTGGGTAGTGTCACTTATAAGTTCTGAAAATAGCAGATCTATAGTTCAACACAATGTGAGCTTCCGGATCGACTATTTTCACCAATAATTACAATAATGAAGGAATGTTTTAGAACATAAGACAAACAAGGATGGAATGCTAAAACGGCTTGCCATACTAGTACAGCAAAGAGTATTTAATGCTAAAACGGCTTGCCATAGCGTCAGATACTTTTTAAGTTTTAATTGGCATGCACAATAAGCGGAAATGTCATGCATTTTAAACGTCTGACGGACCACCCACTAACATTTTCGTCTATTCTCGTCTCGTCAACGAAAACTCACACACGTCTCGTCATGTTTTAGTCATCAACGAGCCATTTTTATCTCGTCATCGTCTCGTTATCGTCATGAAAAAAAGTGGCGTCAACGAAATGATTTCGTCATCGTCATCGTTGACGAAAACAACACTGGCTTAAATGCCTTAAAGCGCTTGAACCCCGGTAATCGCTCCTTAAGCAGCTATATTTTGGTTATGTTTTCATACAGTATGTCTAACCAATCAGAAATTCTTAGCATTATATGTGTGCTTGTAAAACTTAAATGTGTGTAATTAATACTTGTGTAATTATAAATATAATGCATACATTTAGAATAGAATAAAATAAACAATAAACAAAATAAAAATGCTTGTAATTAATTTTTGCCTCTATAAATGTTAAATATAAAGTTAATGTAACAGAGATGACAAACCTTCTTCAAAGTCATAATGAAATGAGGGCTCAGGGGTTTGATTGGACACTAATAATCACTCACCTGTAATGAAGAAATAGTGCATCTTTTCCTAAATGCCGGTCAAGGTCATGTATATTTGTGGAAAATTTCTGGTTACAGTTATGGATATAGATATGGATATATGCATTCAGAATTTTTAGTTGTAATCTTTTTGTGTAGTGTTGTTTATTCAGGACAAATCCCTCAAAACTACTACTTTAAAAATACTCTTCCTCGGTAAAAAACAGTAGGTAAGTGCAGTTGGAAGCAGATTGTTTAAACTCTCTGCATTATCTCTCTTTCATTCCACTCCTCTCATCTTTCCAGTGTTTTTCACATTTGGTTAACATGATCGACCCTCTCCTCATCGCTGTAGTTCTTTGAAAATATATTTTCCTTCTCTGTGTGTGACTCTCTTGACAGAAACTCCAGCCCTGCTCCTAATCGTTACAGCAGCAGCAGCCGGGGGGAAGCTCGTACCCGTCCCAGTGCCGGTGTGTCACGCCTCATCTAAATAAATCTGACGGCTTTTACTCAGGAGCAGTGCTTCATAGTGCAGGAACAGAGGAGACGGCCTCAAATCAGCTCCAGTACTCACAAAACCACTCCATTTCCTTCAGTGCTCAGGCGGTTGGTTTAACACTAAGTTCTTCCATTGATTATTGTCTTCTGCACTTGTCTTTTTGTCTGTCTAATACTTCTTAGCTGCTTGGAGCAGGATTTGTGATGTTTTCCTTGTGTTGTTTTTTGAAGAATTGTCCGAACAGTTAAGGTACTTGCACAAAAATTCTTATCCAAAATTTTCACACGTTATAAATACCAAAGAAATAAATACGACCTCACGTTGTGTCAGTTTACACTGCATCTGAAACTTTTGTCCATCATAAAACAATCGGATCTGGTTCAATTTTCTCGCATCCAAAAAAAAAAAAATGCATATGAAAATTTCAGACTCAGTGTGTAGTGAGGATGTCATGGAAACTACAAAAATAGACTAGTTTAAAGTAGTTTTTTAAGCTAGTATGAGAACATTATCACGTGTATTGGTCACATTAGATTTTTTTTAGCTTATATTAACATATATAAATGATGCATATTGTTATAACCTTAAATGTATTACATTTTATGATATAATTACTAGTATACATGTATTTAAATATAATTGTCTTAATTTGTTATATAATTATGTAATTAAAATGTATGAATAATATAGTGTTATTTTTAATTATATAACAATTCTGTTAAATAACGTAAACTTGAATTAAACTTTTATTTAACTTAATTATAACATGAAATTATATATAAATAACATTTATAAATATTATTATATAGTTATTTTGTTACATTTCTTAAATATAATATAGCTCAATTAAAAATGATTACACAACAAATTATGACAATTAAAGTGTTTAGTGAAGTATTTATGAAAGCAAGTATAATATTATTGTATTGTTTGATCAGAATTTTAATAATCTATAATGTAATTGTAATATATAATTAATAATATAAACAATTAAAAGTAATTATATGACAAAATAAGACAGGTATACTACAATAAAATATATAAATCATATTTTTTTTATAAATGAAATATGTATAATATTATTGTGTATCAATGGTCTAGTCCATATATTGAATTTTTTAAATATTCTATAATGTAGTTTTATTGTTCTTACAATTTATTTTATGTATTTATTGATGTAATTAATAATATAAACATTAAAAATATATATAACAAGTTAAAAGACAGTTACAATGTTACAAAATATATAAATCATTTTTTTTATTAAATATGTATAATATTATTGCGTATCAATACAATAATGGTCTAGTCCATATATTACATTATTTAAATATTCTATAATGTAGTTTTATTATTCTTACAATTAATTTATTTTATGTATTTATTGATGTAATTAATAATATACACATTTAAAAAATATATAACAAGTTAAAAGACAATTATAATGTTATAAAATATATATTTTTATAATTAAAATAAGTATAATATTGTGTATATATAATGTAGTTTTATTATTGTCTTAATTGTTTTTTAATGTATTTATTGATGTAATTAATAATTTAAAAAGTTATTAAAAAGTTAAATAACAATTATAATGTTATAAAATATATAAATAATTTTTATAAATAAAATAAGTACAGTATTATTGTGTGTAAATATAATGTATTTTTATAAGTAAAATAAGTACAATATTCTTGTGTATATATAATGTAATTTTTCTCTTTGCTCCATGGTCTGCCCCATATTTAACATTATTTAAATATTATATATTTATGGTTAAAATTGTATTTATTTATTGATGTAATTATTATGAACTTGAATAAATGAATAAAATTATATAACAAATTAAAAGACAATTATAATGTAATAAAATATATAAACATTTTTATAAATAAAATTAGTATAATATTGCTGTATGTGTAATATGTAATTTTTCTCTTGGAATCTCCCTTGACATTATTTTAATATTATATAATGTAGTTTTATTATTATTCTAATTAATAATTTTAATTAATTATTCTTTTTCTTGAATTATGATTTTATTGATATAATTAATAATACAAACTTTAGAATAATTATATTTAATTAATGAGTACTATTTAGAAATATTATAAGTGTAATATTATTATATATTATATCCTGGTTTGTGCAGTAATGGATATTGGAATGGATTTTTTTTTTTTTAACTCGCCATAGTGAGCTACTAGCAATTTTATTTACCATAAAAAAAGATTTATTTTGAGTTGTAAAAATAAAACAAATATTATTGGAGTGTGCTTTACCAAATAAAATAAATAAAACATTAAAATAAAATAAAATAAAATTAAATTAAATTAAATTAAATACTATTTAAGTTTTTCTTAAATGTTATTCGAATGTTCTTTACCAAATTAAATGAAATTAACTGAAATTAGTTTTTTTTTTCCTGGATTGTGCAGTAATGGACTTTCAAAAAAAAAAAAAAATCACTTGAAAGGATTTTTTTTTTACTCACCATATAGTGCATTGTGGAATTGCTTTTTCCTAAATCTACCAAACTATTAATTATTTTTAAAGGCAGCAATCTTTCCTTTTTGAAGTAGTTGTCTGAAACACGCCTGTGATGGCATAAAATAGCAAGGTTATGAAACTGTGTGTGCGTCAGATGAGACAGCACAGACACGTTTATCTGCCACTTTACAGCCCCAATGATGGGCAATTCATTACTGTGCTGCATTTGGATATTAAACATTGGAGAATCAGTGAATCTCTGGCTGTTTACTCAGTTAATACAGTCTGATTTACTTCATTACCCGCTGCTGCAGCTGCGGCTGTGGCACGTTGACTTTCCTTCAGTGTGAAAGAGTGTCTGTCTGCCTGGGTAATTGTTTAACCTCATGAATAAGTAAAGCCCTGCTATTGATGGTGTTGAAAATGTCGCCCGGCAGACTCTTTGTTTCGACAGCTCTGCTACATATCGGTATTTTGTAGTATATTTGAGTCTTTAATGAGCAGCGTTCTCCATTTGTGTAATATATTAGTGCGTGGTCAATAACAGCATCGGCCCTGTAATGAATGGTGCTGTTATCATGCGGTGGGGAACACAATTGATCATCTTGTTTTTCACGCCCTATAAGGTGTTATTGATTAACCATAGCTTCTGTAGCGTTCATTCTGTGTGTGTGTGTGTGTGTGTGTGTGTGTGTGTGTGTGTGTGTGTGTGTGTGTGTGTTGAGCTCATCAGATAATAATTAGCCTCTTTCAGATGCCCGTTTAATCGCTTAAAGCTAGAGATGAGAGAGTTGTATTGCTGTGCAAATACTGATTGCTTGCTAAAAATATAATTAGTAACTTTCTGTCATTCTTTATTTATCCTCAAGGTGAATTTTTGAAGAAGATTGTGGTCATCTTTCGATTCTTGATGAGTTCAGGACTGAATTAATGATGATTTGTAAATGAATTCTGATCTTTTTAGTAAATCAGTTGATAAACAAAAATGGTCTGAATGATTAATTTTTGGAATCAGGTAGTTCTCAAATTTGAGGAAAGGAAGATTTTCAACAAATAACAACTTGCTTTTAGTCTTTTCATCAGACAAATCTGTCAATTAATTTAGAAGACTTTTAATATTGCACAGACCATCATATTCATACAGACCACATTTGTGACCATGTTATGATGGTTTTGCATCCTTTTAAAGCTTAGCCCAATTTCTCATTCATTGTCATTGTTTTATTTAATAAAATAAAATAAAGACACAATTGTTTTTGAATTGTATAAATAAAACGGATGTTATTGGAGTGTGCTTTACTAAATAAAATAAATACATTAAATTTTTTTAAATAAATTAAATTATGAATAAAGTAAATAAAATTAAATAAAAAATAAATTAAACAATATTAACATTTTAACATAAATATATGTTATTGTAAGTTATTGGAGTGTGCTTTACAAATTCAATAAAATATATAAATTAAATTAAATTAAATTAAATTAAATTAAATATAAAAATACATAAATACTGTTTCAGTTTTTTTAACCATAATTTTTTTTTACAATTCTGTTACTTGCATTTCTTTGTAATTATTTGTTAAATTTACTAGCAATTTGTAAATGAGATAAAGACACTTTTTACCATATTTAATAATTATCTTAATTGCATGATTTTAAATACCTTAAAAAAAGATTTCTTTTGAGTTGTATAAATAAAACAAATGTTATTGGAGTGTGCTTTACCAAATAAAATAAAAAAATAAATATATTAAATTAAATAAAATTAAAAAATAAAACAAAACAAAATTAACTTAAATTAAATTGAATAATTATTAATATAAAAAGACATAAACACTATTTAAGTTTTTCCTAAATGTTATTAATATAAAACAAATGAGCTTTACCAAATAAAATAAAAAATATATTTTTTTCATTCATTAAATTTAATTTTAATTAAATTAAAAGTTCAATTAAATTAAGGAAATAAAATTAAAATGAAATGAAATTTTAAAAATCATAAATAATTTGTTTTTCTCAAATTAAATCAAATTCAATTAAATTAAAAATTCAAATAAATTATTGAAATTCAATTCAATTAAAATTCAATTAAAATGTAAAAAATCATAAATACTATTTTTAAGTTTTTCTTTAATGTTATTAGAATGTGTTTTACCAAATAATAAAAAAAATTAATTTAATTAAAAATAAAATAAAATTAAACTAAATTTAAAGTATATAAATACTACAGTATTTCTTCTTCACATTTTCAAAATTCTGTTATTTCTTTGTAATTATTTGTGAAATTGACTAGCCGTTTCTGAGTGGATATTTTTTTCTATTTCAGTTTATTCAGTATTTTTCGGTTCAGCTTATATTTTACATATTTTAACCCATTTTGTATAGAGACCGCTTTTCGCAACCCAATCAATTTCTGAATAAAATCAAGTTCATTCCTTTTTCTTGCCGTCCTGTTTCACTCTGAAATGTCACATTATGTAAGTAAAATGGATTCTTGTTGACTTCAATTCACAGTCAGCGGCATGTGAGATACATTTCTTATGTCTTGTGAGAGAAACTTGTTTTTTTTCTTAAATACGTGTTGAACTTTTCCAATCGTGGAGCAAACGTTCCCTCACCTCCCGGCACAATCATATCAAATCATCTTTAAATCAGGGGCTTTTGCCAGCGGACCTGTTGAGCAGCGCGAACGCTCGGATGCGCGTGTCTGTCGCTGAGGAGCGGCGGCGAGAGCGCGAGATAATTGGCAGAGACAGAGTACCATTTGGTGCCTCTGGGGTTGTTTGAAAAGTAATTGGATTTTCCCTCAGACCATGGGGAATTGAGGAGTGCTTGGAGAGGAAAGGAGCGTGGACAACAGTGTACTCCACTCTGATTGAAAAAGAAGCAGGACGGCTCTTCCATTACGCCACAAACACCTTGCCTCCCGGAAGAGTTTTTCTCTCATGGATTTGGTGGCTGTCTTTCTCTCCTTGCATTGTTGTCTTGTGCTGCTGCAGCTGCTGGCATTTTGAGAAATGCAGATAAAATGTTGCCTCATGTCCTCACATGTGATTGTGAGGTTGGCTAGTTTATCTTAACCCCAGCCAAAAGTCATTCATTGATTTAATTATTTATTACTTAAATTTTTTGTTCATTTAAATTGATTTTGTCAAAATGTATGACAATATTGCTTTTATTTTAATTGTTTACTTTTAATTTTATTAGTTTATCTTAACCCCAAACAAAAGCCATTCATTTATTGATTTATTACTTTTTTACTTATTTAAATAGAATTGTAAAAATATGACAATATTACACTTATTTTAATTGTTTAATTTTAATTTTAAGTCCATTAATTAGAATTATTTAAAATGTGTTTATTTACTTAATTAAAAATAGAATTAAAATAATTTACATTTTAATTTAATTAATTTTGATTGATTTAAAATGCATTTATTTTATTGAAATTATATTAAATGTATTTAATTGTATTAAATATTGTTTTTATTTCAATTTTATTTACTTGCTTTACATTTATTTGAATAATTTGAAATATGTTTATTTGCTTATACCTATAAAAAATAAATTATTAAAAATGACTTTATTTTACATTTTCTTTAACTGCATTTAATTCCATTAAATGTTTATAATTATTTGAATTATTTAAAATGTTTATTTGTATATTTAAAAAAATATATTAAAAAAGATTTACATTTAATATTTGCAATTTATTTAATTGTGTTTAATGTTTTTATTTAATGTTTTTATTTTTTTTTAATCGATATATTTTATAGAAATTGTATTAAATTGAATAGTATTAAATATTAATTTATTTTTATTTTTCATCTAATTTTTTTTATTTAAATTGTATTTATTTGATTGCAATTATATTAAATGTGTTTAACTGTATTACATATAAATGTATTTTATTAATTTGATTTAGTTAAATCACATTTTTTATTTATGTTTTAATTTTATGTCCAATAAATGTTTATATTATTTGAATTACTTACATATTTTATTTACTTATTTAAAAATTCAATTATTAAAAATGATTTACATTTTTCTTTAATTTAAACATTTTATTTAATTGCATTTATTTTTAAAATTATTTTTCTAATGTATTTAAATTATATTCCTTTCATTTAACTGTATTAAATATTAATGAATTAATTGTATTAAAATATTACATTTAATTTTTTTCCTTTTAATTTTGATTTAATTTGAATTAGTTGCATCTCATTTTTATTTATTTAAAATGTACCTATTTGATTGAAATTAGATTTAATTTAATTATATTAAATATAAATGTATTTTATTAATTTAATTTAGTTGCATCTTTTTAATTTAATAATTTTTTATAGTTTTATTTTAATTTAATTCCATTAAATGTTTATATTTATTTGAATTATTAAAAAATGTTTGTATTCACTTATTATTATTAAATTATTATTTACATTTAATTAAATTTTTAAATTGTTAATTTAGATTTTTATTTATTTAAAATATAGATTTTATTTAAATTGTATTGAATTTGTTTATTGTATTAAATCATTTTTTTTAATTAAAATATTACATTAAATTGCAATTGTTTTCATTTCAATTTTTAGTCACATCTTATTTTGTAATTTTATTTATTATTTATATTTTTATTTATATACTCATTTAAATGTTACTAAAATTAATTTATGTACATTTTATTAAATTATTAAATTTACATTTTGCATTTTTTTGTTTTTACCATATTGAATAGTTGATTATGAAAAAAAGAAGCACATCCCTGCTCTTTCTTGGACTTGAGCTGCAGGTCTTATTTCATTCGTGCCTCTACAGTGAAGAATCCCATGATGCTCCTGCAATCCTCCTTCATCAGTATCTTCTGTGTTCTTGGAGGGTCCTTCCTGCTGGTCTTGACCAGGCCCGGGTTCAAAAGCTTTCGTGAGCTCTTGTTGTTGGTCCATCTTCACCGCTGTGTGTTTTGTGACAGAAGTAGAGACAACGAGTTTATACAGCACCTCACCAGTCTCTCTGAACATCAGCCGTCTCTTCAGACGAGGAGCAGAAAATGAGTTTGGCTTTCACTTCTCTCCGGTTTGCCTAAAGCGCCAGAGGCTGATATCTACATATATATGCTAATTACTCATTTGGACCATTAAATTCAACAACATATTCAATAACACCTCGCTTAACTTGTCTTCAACACTCAATTGAATCAAATACACTTGTGTAAGTTTTGTATTCTTTTATGACAAGCAGGCATCGAAATAGATTTACAGAGTTTAATATGTCCAGCTATTGAGTCTCTATAATCTAGTTCTTGTTGAGTGATTCAGTGTTAGTCATTATGTTGTTGTATTTCTGTGGAAGTACAAACTCAAAATCCAGTCAATAGCTATTGTATGAGCTGCTATGATGCTCTTATTTTGTTTGATAGGATTGGAAAGGAAGATTTTGTGTAAATTTTAATTTAGTAGTTCATAAGTGGATTTTATCGCACTCTCTAAATGGATTTTCTAAAGCACCTGATAATGAAAATAAGGATTTTTTCCAGCCTTTATTCTTTAAAGGGACATTTCCTACAAAAATAAACATGAAATCATTTTTTTCCCTTTATTCTTTTTCCCTTTTCTCATGTATTGTATGTGTATTTATGTATTAATGAATTTAGATTTCTTTTTTATGATTAATTGTATATTTTATTTTCATTTTAGATTTTATAAATTATATAAAATAAAATTATATATATATATATATATAATTTTATTACATATATATAAAAATTATATGAATTTTTTAAATTGAATATTTATTTTTTATTTTATTGTAATATTTTATTTTATTTTTATTGTTTTCTAATGTAATTTATTTGAGGTATTTATAAAAAAATGTATTTATATTTTATGTGTTATTGCATATTGAATATATTGCATATATATATATTCATGTTATTTTTATTTTCTTTTAATTCGATTTATATTTTTGTTTTTTACATTTATTTAATTTGCTTTTTATTGTATATTTTAGTTTTAGTCTTGAGTTTATGAAATAAAATCTAAAATAAATCAAACAATCTATATATATATATATATATATTTATATATAATTCATTTTTTTTATTTTAATATCACTTTTTATTTAATTGTATTTATTTTTTATTTTTGCGTTTATTTAATTTTTTTAGTCATTTAATATTTTATTTTGTTTCATTTGCATTTATTTCATTTTTTATTCATTGAAATTTATTTTTATTTTGTTTTAGTAAAAAAAATTGAAAATAAGAATTGTATGTATGTAATGTATTTTAATTATTTTAATTTAATTAGATTTATTTTTGTTATTTTTTGCAATAATTACATTTTTTTAATAAAATAAAAAAATATGTAAAATTCATTTTATATACATATATATATATATATATATATATATATATATATATATATATATATATAAAAAATGAATTTAATTTGTATTATATTTTAATTTTAATTTCATTTGATTTTGTTATTTTTTACATTTATTTCATTTTTTATTTATTGAATATATGTTATTTGTACAGTATTTTTATTTTATTTTATTTTTTTACATGAATGTCATTTTTTTATTCATTGGATATCTTATATCTTTATTTTATGTTTTATTATTTGTGTTTAATATATTTTATTTTTTATTTATTTAAGGGGTGATGGGAAAGAACATCTTGAACATTCACCCATCAAAGAAAAAAACATTCAGGAATGAGTCCTTTAAGTGCATACAAACCTTTTTTCCTCATTTCACTGAAGCACAGCAGCTCTATATAAAACACCATCATATTTCATTTTCAAACACCCCGTGGCTCATGTTTCTTCCCCCTCGCTGCTTTGTCTTTTGATCCTGAACCAGCGGCGGCCCATTCTGCACTGTCGTGATTTGCTCTAGTCCTCTACATCGCCATCTAGTGATTATTCTTCATGACTCTGTTCAGCCCCTCTCATTTCTCCCTGGGAAATGCAGAGGCCTAGAGGTCTATGGCGGCAGGCTGAGACTATTTATCTCTTCTCACACTTGTCCTGAGTGACCTAAGAGACGTCTTCACATAGCAGGGCTCTGTAAAATTCCCCCAAAACTCTAGTAGCTCCTCCCGTTGGTCACCCTTGACCTGACGCATTGTAAGATCCCGTTTGTGTGTTGGCGTTATGAGGCGCAGCGGTGGACTGACAGGTGGGTGTGTGTTTATTGACCGTGTGCTGTTGGGAAGGTCGGCTCTAGCGCTCTGGTGTTGTATATTACCTGCTATGTTTTGTTTCCTCCGTTCTGACCTCTGAACCCATAAATCTCTGTGAGCAGGGATACCTATGGTCACGCTGGCTAAGTGATTGATTGTTGGCTTGAAAGCCCATCCTTTATAAAGGCTTTCCGAGCTGTTTGTTATTCAGCTTGTCTCTTTGAAGGGGAGCAGGCATAGAGACGGCCGTATCGTATCGTCCTCGACGGTCAGTGCAGAGAACTGCTTCTTCCTTCAATACAACACACACACACACACACACACACACACACACACACACACACACAATTACATTTGGCAGTTTATGTGTTTCTCTTAAACACACACTCACACTCTTAGTAGTTTAGTTTGTCAACTAACAATGTCCCACACTGTTTATCTACTATTACTTTGATGGCCGTTATCACAGGACGTTTTTTTC
The DNA here is from genome assembly GCF_049309525.1 of Garra rufa. Taxonomy (NCBI): domain Eukaryota; kingdom Metazoa; phylum Chordata; class Actinopteri; order Cypriniformes; family Cyprinidae; genus Garra; species Garra rufa. The sequence goes on along the minus strand of NC_133366.1, from coordinate 9,285,965 downwards.
TTTCTAAACACACACACTATTTAATTATGTTTTCACACTTCAAGATTAATTTGACACAATAACAGCTTGATTTGGAAATTATGCTTGATAAAAAATATTCTGTTTACCTGTAATATTTTCTTAGAGTTTCTTTCTTTTTTTTTTCTCCCTCGCAAATCACATCTTATATCAAGTTCCTTACTGCGCACCCTTGCAAAGTACACAATAAAATACAAACAAACATAAATACATACATACATTCAAGTTTTTCATATTAAAATGTTTCTTTTTTGTTTGTTTTTTAAATTTTTCTCTGTTTATTATCATAGTTTTTAGTAATAATGATTTATGTTTTTTTTATAGTGGATATATGGATACATAAATTATATGTAAAATGAATTATATATTATTATATAAAATATTGAAATTGAAATATATGTCTTGAAAAAGGGCAGTAAAATAGTAATAATAATAAATATGATAATTCATATTTATATGATAGATAAAAAAATCAAATAATTTTTTTTTAATTTTCATCTTGAAATAGGCAGCAAAATATAATAATTTTAAATAAATATAATAATAATTATTATTATGATAATTCCTATTTATATGATGGATATATTTATATATAGAAATTATGTGTTATATGTATTACAATAAATAAAAAAAAATTAAATTGTGTCTTAAAAAGGGTAAATTTTGAAAAACAGTCAATAATAATAATCATATTTATATGAATATATGTTGAATACATGAAGATATTTTTTTGTAAGTCGCTTTGGATAAAAGAGTCTGGTAAATGTCTTAATATAAATGTAATGTAATATGTTTTATATATAAAAAAAATATATAAAATGTATTATGTATTACTATATAAAATAATAAAATAATAAATAAATAATAATTAATAAAAATAATAATACATATTATAATTCATATTTATAGGAAATATATATTTACATACACTACCAGTCAAAAGTTTGGACAAACTTCCCCATTCTCTTTAATGGGGAAGTGTGTCCAAACTTTTGACTGGTAGTGTATAAAAATGTATTATAAATTAAATAAAAAAATTAAATTGTGTCCTGAAAAATAGCAGTAAAATATAATAATAATTAATAATAATAATATAATTCATATTTATATGATAGCTATATTTATATATTAACATTTTATATAAAATGTATTATTATTATATTAAATATTAAAATTGAAATTTGTCTCTTGAAAAGGGGCAGTAAAATATAATAATAAATATGATAATTCATATTTATATGATAGCAATATTTCTATATAAAATTATATAAAAAATGTATTATATATAGTTATATAAAATATTAAAATTGAAATGTGTGGCTTGAAAAGGGGCAGTAAAACATAATAATAATAATAAATATTATGATAATTCATATTTATATTAAATATATAGTTATATATTAAAATTATATATAAAATGTAGTATATGTTATTAAATAAAATATACAAATTTACATTTGTGAAAAAGGGCAGTAATATAATATAATATAATATAATAACATACTTAATATTATTATTATTTTATGATGATATATTTAATATATAAAATAAATACTTTTTTTTATTTATTTAAGATGAAAAATCTGTGTCTTGAACAAGAGCAGTAAAATATAAATATTAATAGCAAAAAATCCTTGTGAAAAGTTCAAAGACTGTTTTAATGTGACCTTCATATAACAAAAAGAATAAAGTGGCTATCTCCTGAAATAAAAAATCATTTCCTGGGACATAAAAGTGCCCAAAGTTGAAGAAATGTCCAAGAATGGATTTATGAATGAATTAGCATAAATTGGCTCTGCTTTTGTTTCGTGAATGAAGCTCAATGAGTATGTTAACTCAAGAACCTCTCCGACTGATTCAGTCCTATTCCTGACTCATTTGATAAAAAAGTCCGACTCAAAACAATGAAGGTGTGGAGTCAAACCGATATAATGTCCTTTAACCCCTATTTTCACCTTGGCCTTGCTCAAACCTCTCTTCTTCTCACAGATCCACTCCGCGGGAGAGCAGAGCTGTTATCCGTATCAGCCGCCATCTGGATATCGATCTCTCCACAGCATCTTCACCGTATCTGTCAGCGTTTGATGACAGGCTGCCAGCAGTCACAACTCTTACTTTATGAACCAATCATTTCATATGCTTATTATATACTCAGAACAAACAGCTGTGAGTGTCACTACATGCTGACGTCCACAGGAAGCGATGCTGCCACATATCATCAAGCTGTCAATCTTTATAGATCATATATTATCAGTCTTTATTCCTAATGCATGCCACTTTGTAAAACGCTCCTTCTCAGGAGAAAGTTTCCTGCATGTGTCTGAATATTTAGACAATATCTGCATACGTTAACAGCCATCATGTGTTTTATGTGCCTGCAGATGATGCACTGGATTTCTCAAAGCCCTCAGGAGCAACTAGACAGCATGGTGCTGGTGTTTGTAAGGCAATTACAGATGACTGGGAAGAACGTGCTGACTCTGGTGTCTGCACTTTATCTGTGAAATTTCTCCTTCCTCTCCGATAATCATCTGTTGTTTGCTTTGGCTGGAGGCAACACAGTTATCTCAGGTGACAGCACACACACACATGAAATCAGAAAGCAATCCGAGAGCTTTCTGATCCTGCGTAGACAGCAATGCAACTAACATGTCCAAGGCCCAGAAAGGTAGTAAGCATATTGTTAAAATAGTCATGCTTTGTGGTACTGTTATGAACGCACTGACACGGAAGAGATGAAACTGTTGAATGAAGTCGTTATTTTTGTTTTCTTTACACCTATCCTTTTAAAAAACAATTTCACAAAACGCTGACCTCCCAAGGCATGTCAGCCAATCAGAAGGCCTTTAGATTATTGAAATGCAAAAACGCATTGGTTAAAAAGTTTATGTTGCTTGTTTGCTGTTAATTGAATCTAGGGCAGTCAAGTAATTTTGTGCTTAAATAATTTTAAGCACTCTTAGGAATCAATAATCTTTGTTTACTTTAAGTATAATTAATAAAATAATGTTAATTCATATTTTTAATTCATGTGGAATTAGTACTTTAAATCTGTATGATTTAGTCATGCTAAATTAGAAGCAATTGTACCTAATTTTGCATATTTTCTTGCTCTAAAAATATTTTTAAAATACATATATATATATATATATATATATATTTAATAATAAGATAAATATAATAAATAATTATACATACATATATATATATATAGAGAGAGAGGGGGGGGGGGGGGGTCAAAAGTTTACAACCCTCTTTCATAATCTGCAAAATGTTAATTATTTTACCAAAATAAGAGGGATCGTACAAAATGCATGTTAGTTTTTATTTAATACTGACCTGAATAAGAGATTCCACATAAAAGATTTTTACATTTAGTCCACAAGAGAAAATAATAGTTGAATTTATAAAAATTACCCTGTTCAAAAGTTTACATACACTTGATTCTTAATACTGTGTTGTTACCTGAATGATCCACAGCTGTGTTTTTTTTGTTTAGTGATAGTTGTTCATGAGTCCCTTGTTTGTCCTGAACAGTTTGTCCTGTGCCTGCTGTTCCTCAGAAAAATCCTTCAGGTCCCACAGATTCTTTTTTCGGCATTTTTGTGTATTTGAAACCTTTACAACAATGACGGTATGATTTTGAGATCCATCTTTTCACACTGAGGACAACTGAGGGACTCACATGCAACTATTACAGAAGGTTCAAACACTCACTGATGCTTCAGAAGGAAAAACAATGCATTAAGAGCCGGGGGTGAAAACTTTTGAACAGAATGGAGATGTGTAATTTTTTCTCATTTTGCCTAAATATCACATTTTTTCATTTAGGACTGCCTTTCAAAGTCAGCTCCCCAGAAGACAAAATAAGTTCAATTGACCCTGATCTTCAAATACAAAAAGTTTTCACCCCCCTGCTCTTAATGCTTTGTGTTTCCTTCTGAAGCATCAGTGAGCGTTTAAACCTTCTGTAATAGTTGCATATGAGTCCCTTAGTGGTTCTCAAAATGGATCTCAAAATAATACAGTCATTGTTGGAAAGGGTTCAAATACACAAAAATGCTGAATTTTTTTTTTGTGGCACTGAAAGATTTTTCTAAAGAACAGCAGGCAGTTTAACTGTTCAGGACAAACAAGGAACTCATGAACGACTATCATAGCTTTGTAAAATTACGGTTGAACCACTGATGTCACATTGACTATTTATCAATGTTTTTACTACCTTTCTGGGTCTGAGAACATTTTTGTTCCATTACTGTCTATAGAGCATCATAAAGCTCTCAGATTTAATCAAAAATATCAAAATTTTTGTTATGAAGATGAGCAAAAGTCATACTGATCTGAAACGACATGAGAGTGAGTAATTAATAACAATTTTAATTTTTTGGGTGAACTATCCCTTTAATAATACAGTCAAAATGTTGAAATGTAACTCTGTGCTCTTTGTATTGAGTAAAGCGGTCAATAAGTAAGTTCATTGGATGTGTATGTATATGCTTGTGTTCCCGCTCTCTGACTGTCATTGTTACCGTATGGCACAGACATATGCGGATCACCGTGATGTATTTATGGATTTGCTCGTTCATCTCTCAACACGGGCTCATAAAGCACAAACAGATGGTTCACATCATAACATGCAGATGAAAAATGTATTCACTGACGGCTTTTCAAAGAGGAGAGGATAGTAGGAGGGAGCGTCTTTAAAACAAAGATGTCCGTGGAAAGTCGCTGAATAATTCAGGACTTTAAAGGCAGTAAGACTATTGTTCAACATGAAAAAAGACACAAACATGGTTTGAAAGGCATTAAACATTTGTGTACACTGTCTCAAATGGCAGAAAGCAAAGTGAACTCACTAAATGGACAATTAAAGGCAGTTAAATATAGAAAGCATCTTTATATTAAAGCTGGATTCTATCTAACATGACAGGACACATGTGAAGCATTGATTGGCTTTAACCTCATGTTGTGAGCAAAGCTTATGGGCTGTTGAAATGTTCCCATTTAAAATGAATGCTGAGAGTAATGGAGGCTTCAGCGCAGCATGGATTTGAGGGATGTAATGTAATGTAACTCCTCCAAACGTTTTGTGGTAGTGCTATGTCAGTGTTGCTTAGACTCAATAACATCAGTCTAAGATCACGTCAAAATCTACCCTGTGCACTTTACTAATGCATGTTCTTGCTCTTTTATGCATGATTCATTACGGCATGTCCTTGACAACTTCTGTATTTGTATCAAACTAATTAATCACTGGATATGTGTTTGTATGAACTTTGGCCTTATCTTTTGCACTTTAACTATCTTAGGATTATTGTGGGTTGGTTAATTAACTCTGCTTGTTTGTAAGTGTTCAACATTATAGGTTCTGTTTTTTTGTTTATCCAGATTCATCTTATTCCAGAAAATTATAGTAGATTTTTTTGTTGCATATAGCAATGTCTATATTTCTGTAATATATAAGTATATTGTATAACAACTTTTACTTTTTCTTTCCAGTTATCAGGACTTATATTAGATGTATATTAAGTCAGTGGTTTCGTAACTACCTTTTCATCGTCTGTGATATATCTGCAGTCACACATAAAAGGTAAAATCAGACTTTTATTTTCATTTTAGAGCATCAGCAATGAATATATTCATGGATTATTTTCAGAAAATATTCAATCTAGGATATTTATATCCTTATAGTTCTACTGCAGCAACACACATATTTCTTTATTTATCTGCATAAAATAAATAAATGTAGCAATTTCTTTAATCAGTTATTATAATGATAATTTGATCTAATTAAATTTAAAAAAAAATCTTTTTCAGCTTTTATATGTATT